>NC_079397.1:845564-1078815 GCF_029220125.1 Pseudoliparis swirei
CTCTAGGAGTCAAGGATTTAAAGACTCAAGGACTTAAAGACTCAAGGACTTAAAGACTGGAGGAATCAAGGACTTAAATATTCGAGGACTTAAATAATCGAGGACTCAAAGACTCAAGGAGTTGAGGACTCGAGGAGTCAAGGATTTAAAGACTCGAGGAATCAAAGACTCAATGACTCAAAGACTCGAGGAATCAAAGACTCGAGGACTCAAAGACTCAATGACTCAAACACTCAAGGACTTAATGACTCCAGGACTCAAAGACTCGAGGACTTAAAGACTCGAGGAATCGAGGCCTGGAGGACTCGAGGCTTAAAAGACTCGAGGCCTGGAGGACTCAAAGACTCGAGGACTCAAGGCCTGGAGGACTCGAAGCCTGGAGGACTCAAACACTCGAGGACTCTAGGCCTGGAGGACTCGAGGCCTGGAGGACTCAAAGACTCGAGGACTCGAGGCCTCAAAGACTCGAGGCCTGGAGGACTCAAAGACTCGAGGACTCGAGGCCTGGAGGACTCAAAGACTCGAGGACTCGAGGCCTGGCGGCTACCGAGTGGAAAGAGGGGGTCATGTGGTGGAGCCGGTCTCCTCATAAAGGCCTCAGTGATCCGCTTCAGGGCGGAGCCTCGTCTCCGAGTATTCCTGGTGATGTCACCGTGGCAACCGACTGACATCGGAGAACAGGAACTCATTGATGCAGCAAAGCTGCTGAGCCGGAGATCCCAACGTTCTCTCTCCATCACAACGTTCTCTCTCCATCACAACGTTCTCTCTCTCCATCACAACGTTCTCTCTCTCCATCCCAACATTCTCTCTCCATCACAACGTTCTCTCTCTCCATCACAACGTTCTCTCTCCATCACAACGTTCTCTCTCCATCACAACATTCTCTCTCCATCAGAACGTTCTCTCTCTCCATCACAACGTTCTCTCTCTCCATCACAACGTTCTCTCTCCATCACAACGTTCTCTCTCTCCATCACAACGTTCTCTCTTCATCACAATGTTCTCTCTCTCCAACACAACGTTCTCTCTCTCCATCACAACGTTCTCTCTCCATCACAACGTTCTCTCTCCATCACAACGTTCTCTCTCTCCATCACAACGTTCTCTCTCCATCAGAACGTTCTCTCTCTCCATCACAACGTTCTCTCTCTCCATCACAACATTCTCTCTCTCCATCACAACGTTCTCTCTCCATCACAACGTTCTCTCTCCATCACAACGTTCTCTCTCTCCATCACAACGTTCTCTCTCCATCACAACGTTCTCTCTCTCCATCACAACGTTCTCTCTCCATCACAACGTTCTCTCTCTCCATCACAACGTTCTCTCTCTCCATCACAACGTTCTCTCTCCATCACAACGTTCTCTCTCTCCATCACAACGTTCTCTCTCCATCACAACGTTCTCTCCATCACAACGTTCTCTCTCTCCATCACAACGTTCTCTCTCCATCACAACGTTCTCTCTCCATCACAACGTTCTCTCTCTCCATCACAACGTTCTCTCTCCATCACAACGTTCTCTCTCTCCATCACAACGTTCTCTCTCTCCATCACAACATTCTCTCTCCATCACAACGTTCTCTCTCCATCACAACGTTCTCTCTCCATCACAACGTTCTCTCTCCATCACAACGTTCTCTCTCCATCACAACGTTCTCTCTCCATCACAACATTCTCTCTCTCCATCACAACGTTCTCTCTCCATCACAACGTTCTCTCTCCATCACAACGTTCTCTCTCTCCATCACAACGTTCTCTCTCTCCATCACAACGTTCTCTCCATCACAACATTCTCTCTCTCCATCACAACGTTCTCTCTCTCCATCACAACGTTCTCTCCATCACAACGTTCTCTCTCTCCATCACAACATTCTCTCTCCATCACAACGTTCTCTCTCCATCACAACGTTCTCTCTCCATCACAACGTTCTCTCTCCATCACAACGTTCTCTCTCTCCATCACAACGTTCTCTCCATCACAACATTCTCTCTCTCCATCACAACGTTCTCTCTCTCCATCACAACGTTCTCTCCATCACAATGTTCTCTCTCTCCATCACAACGTTCTCTCTCCATCACAACGTTCTCTCTCTCCATCACAACGTTCTCTCTCCATCACAACGTTCTCTCTCTCCATCACAACATTCTCTCTCTCCATCACAACATTCTCTCTCCATCACAACGTTCTCTCTCCATCACAACGTTCTCTCTCTCCATCACAACGTTCTCTCTCTCCATCACAATGTTCTCTCTCCATCACAACGTTCTCTCTCTCCATCACAACGTTCTCTCTCCATCACAACGTTCTCTCTCCATCACAACGTTCTCTCTCCATCACAATGTTCTCTCTCCATCACAACGTTCTCTCTCTCCATCACAACGTTCTCTCTCCATCACAACGTTCTCTCTCTCCATCACAACGTTCTCTCTCTCCATCACAACATTCTCTCTCTCCATCACAACGTTCTCTCTCTCCATCACAACGTGATGGCTTGTTGCATTGTTATGTTACGTTGTTGTGTGTTCTTGGCTCTGGTGGTCTGGGTCTGGTGGTCTGGGTCTGGCGGTCTGGTTCTGGTGGTCTGGGTCTGGTGGTCTGGTTCTGGTGGTCTGGGTCTGGTGGTCTGGTTCTGGTGGTCTGGGTCTGGTAGTCTGGTTCTGGTGGTCTGGGTCTGGCGGTCTGGTTCTGGAGTGGACCCGGTTCCCACAGAGCGTGTTGCTCCTCATGCAGCTGTGCGTTGAGCTCAAAGGTGTGTTTGTGTTTCTTTGGTCAGGTGACGCCCAGCCGGCCAATCAGAGGCCAGCGCTCCCTCAGCAGAATCTCTTGTTTTGTCTCTCTGAAGCTCCGATAAGCCGCCAGAGACAGGAAGGAGGTCGCGACCCCGAGGAGAGCCTTGTTTGTGTTCGAGATGATCCACCCTGATCACATGGCAGAGGTCAAAGGTCAGCCCGCTCTTCAGGGTCCACTGAGGATCCTGATCTGGTTCTGATCGTTTGCCTTTGATCTCGTTAGTGAACTCAGATAGAAGTATAGAAGTAGATCATCAGCGTATAGAAGTAGATCATCAGTGTATAGAAGTAGATCATCAGCGTATAGAAGTAGATCTTCAGTGTATAGAAGTAGATCATCAGTGTATAGAAGTAGATCATCAGTGTATAGAAGTAGATCATCAGCATATAGAAGTAGATCATCAGTGTATAGAAGTAGATCATCAGCGTATAGAAGTAGATCATCAGTTTATAGAAGTAGATCATCAGCGTATAGAAGTAGATCATCAGTGTATAGAAGTAGATCATCAGCGTATAGAAGTAGATCTTCAGTGTATAGAAGTAGATCATCAGTGTATAGAAGTAGATCATCAGTGTATAGAAGTAGATCATCAGCATATAGAAGTAGATCATCAGTGTATAGAAGTAGATCATCAGCGTATAGAAGTAGATCATCAGTTTATAGAAGTAGATCATCAGCATATAGAAGTAGATCATCAGTGTATAGAAGTAGATCATCAGCGTATAGAAGTAGATCATCAGCGTATAGAAGTAGATTACATTATGTTGAATAACTTCAGACATTATTTTTCTTTACCCATCACAGAGAACCTTCATGGAGAACCCACCCTGTAAACACACAGAGCAGAGTCACCCCTGCACCTCCTCCTCCTCCTCCTCTTCTTCCCACACGGCAGCATTAGTGTCATGCGAACGTAGAGGAGGAGGAGGAGGAGGGCGTCGGCCTGTTGCACCGGGCCAAGGCAAACATCTCCTTCATTGAGGATCTGATCCACGTCTCCTCCCATAAGTAGCCACCACTCCTCCTCCTCCTCCTCTATATATTATATATATATTTGTATAATATATAATATATAATATATATATATATGATATATATTTATAAAATATATATATATTTATAATATAGATATATAATATATATATATATTGATATAATATATATATATAATATATATAATATATATATATTATATAATATATATATTATATTTATTTAATATATTATATATATATATATACTATATATATAATATATTATATATATGAACGCAGTGTGAGGATCCGTTTCAGTCCCGGAGGGAATCGAACCACCGGGTGAAGGACTGAGCCACAGGGGACACGGGGCCCCGTGGCCCCCGTGTCCGACAGCTGGACTGGAGCTCCACAGGTCAGGGGTTTCCAAGCTGGGGTCGGGGCTCCTTCTGAGGGCTCAGATACATCTGAGGGGTCAAAAGGGCGACTAGACAGGCTGGTGAGAAGGGCAGCTGTTGTTGGCATGGAACTGGACTGCCCAACATCAGTGGCGGAGAAAAGGACATCGAGTCGGCTGCTGACCATCTTGGCCAATGACCAGCACCCACCACACAGTCCTCTACCGGACAGAGGAGCATGACTGACAGACTCCTGTCAGTCATGCTCCTCTGATGGACAGAGGAGCATGCCAGTGGCCGACTCCTGTCACTGGCATGCTCCTCTGACAGGCGGAGGAAGTCCTTCGTCCCCAGGGCAATACGACTGTACAACGCCACGCAGAGGGGGAGGGGCTTCTCTGCATGAGTCCACCTCGGTCTCCCCTCCTCTTCTCAGCTCTTTATTTTTCCATCCCACTGTCCATCTTTTTACTCTTTTTACTGGCTATACTAGCCCATTGCACAGACTGTACTATTTATATCACTTTGCA
This sequence comes from Pseudoliparis swirei, assembly GCF_029220125.1. NCBI lineage: Eukaryota > Metazoa > Chordata > Actinopteri > Perciformes > Liparidae > Pseudoliparis > Pseudoliparis swirei. The sequence continues at coordinate 850,263 of NC_079397.1, forward strand.
CACTGTAATATCTGTATAATATCTGTATAATATCTGTGTAATATCTGTGTAATATCTGTATAATATCTGTGTAATATCTGTATAATATCTGTATAATATCTGTATAATATCTGTATAATATCTGTGTAATATCTGTGTAATATCTGTATAATATCTGTGTAATATCTGTGTAATATCTGTATAATATCTGTATAATATCTGTGTAATATCTGTATAATATCTGTGTAATATCTGTATAATATCTGTATAATATCTGTATAATATCTGTGTAATATCTGTGTAATATCTGTATAACATCTGTATAATATCTGTGTAATATCTGTGTAATATCTGTGTAATATCTGTATAATATCTGTATAATATCTGTGTAATATCTGTATAATATCTATATAATATCTGTATAATATGTGTAATATCTGTGTAATATCTGTATAATATCTGTATAATATCTGTGTAATATCTGTGTAATATCTGTGTAATATCTGTATAATATCTGTGTAATATCTATATAATATCTATATAATATCTGTATAATATCTGTGTAATATCTGTGTAATATCTGTATAATATCTATATAATATCTGTGTAATATCTGTATAATATCTGTATAATATCTGTGTAATATCTGTATAATATCTATATAATATCTGTATAATATCTGTGTAATATCTGTGTAATATCTGTATAATATCTGTATAATATCTGTGTAATATCTGTGTAATATCTGTATAATATCTATATAATATCTGTATAATATCTGTGTAATATCTGTGTAATATCTGTATAATATCTGTATAATATCTGTGTAATATCTGTATAATATCTATATAATATCTGTATAATATCTGTATAATATCTGTATAATATCTGTATAATATCTGTGTAATATGTGTAATATCTGTATAATATCTGTATAATATCTGTATAATATCTGTGTAATATCTGTATAATATCTGTGTAATATCTGTATAATATCTGTATAATATATGTATAATATCTGTGTAATATCTGTATAATATCTATATAATATCTGTATAATATCTGTGTAATATTTGTGTAATATCTGTACAATATCTGTATAATATCTGTATAATATCTGTATAATATCTGTGTAATATCTGTGTAATATCTGTGTAATATCTGTGTAATATCTGTACAATATCTGTATAATATCTGTATAATATCTGTGTAATATCTGTATAATATCTGTATAATATCTGTATAATATCTGTGTAATATCTGTAATATCTGTATAATATCTGTGTAATATCTGTGTAATATCTGTGTAATATCTGTATAATATCTGTATAATATCTGTGTAATATCTGTGTAATATCTGTGTAATATCTGTATAATATCTGTATAATATCTGTGTAATATCTGTGTAATATCTGTGTAATATCTGTATAATATCTATATAATATCTGTGTAATATCTGTATAATATCTATATAATATCTGTATAATATGTGTAATATCTGTGTAATATCTGTATAATATCTGTGTAATATCTGTGTAATATCTGTATAATATCTGTATAATATCTGTGTAATATCTGTATAATATCTATATAATATCTGTATAATATCTGTGTAATATCTGTGTAATATCTGTATAATATCTGTATAATATCTGTGTAATATCTGTGTAATATCTGTATAATATCTATATAATATCTGTATAATATCTGTGTAATATCTGTGTAATATCTGTATAATATCTGTATAATATCTGTGTAATATCTGTATAATATCTATATAATATCTGTATAATATCTGTGTAATATCTGTGTAATATCTGTATAATATCTGTATAATATCTGTGTAATATCTGTATAATATCTGTATAATATCTGTATAATATCTGTGTAATATCTGTGTAATATCTGTGTAATATCTGTATAATATCTGTATAATATCTGTGTAATATCTGTGTAATATCTGTGTAATATCTGTATAATAGCTGTATAATATCTGTGTAATATCTGTGTAATATCTGTGTAATATCTGTACAATATCTGTATAATATCTGTATAATATCTGTGTAATATCTGTATAATATCTGTATAATATCTATATAATATCTGTGTAATATCTGTATAATATCTGTGTAATATTTGTGTAATATCTGTATAATATCTGTGTAATATCTGTATAATATCTATATAATATCTGTATAATATATGTATAATATCTGTGTAATATCTGTATAATATCTATATAATATCTGTATAATATGTGTAATATCTGTATAATATCTGTGTAATATCTGTATAATATCTATATAATATCTGTATAATATCTGTGTAATATTTGTGTAATATCTGTATAATATCTGTGTAATATCTGTATAATATCTATATAATATCTGTATAATATCTGTGTAATATCTGTGTAATATCTGTGTAATATCTGTGTAATATGTGTAATATCTGTATAATATCTGTGTAATATCTGTGTAATATCTGTGTAATATCTGTGTAATATCTGTATAATATCTGTATAATATCTGTATAATATCTGTGTAATATCTGTGTAATATCTGTATAATATCTGTATAATATCTGTGTAATATCTGTATAATATCTATATAATATCTGTATAATATCTGTGTAATATTTGTGTAATATCTGTATAATATCTGTGTAATATCTGTATAATATCTATATAATATCTGTATAATATATGTATAATATCTGTGTAATATCTGTGTAATATCTGTGTAATATCTGTATAATATCTGTATAATATCTGTGTAATATCTGTGTAATATCTGTATAATATCTGTGTAATATCTGTGTAATATCTGTGTAATATCTGTGTAATATCTGTATAATATCTGTGTAATATCTGTATAATATCTGTATAATATCTGTGTAATATCTGTATAATATCTGTGTAATATCTGTGTAATATCTGTGTAATATCTGTACAATATCTGTATAATATATGTGTAATATCTGTGTAATAGCTGTGTAATATCTGTGTAATATCTGTATAATATCTGTGTAATATCTGTATAATATCTGTGTAATATCTGTGTAATATCTGTGTAATAGCTGTGTAATATCTGTGTAATATCTGTATAATATCTGTGTAATATCTGTGTAATATCTGTATAATATCTGTGTAATATCTGTGTAATATCTGTATAATATCTGTATACTCCCTGTGGACATGTTCTCCCTCTGTGTGATTCTACTGTGATTTGTGTTTGTATGTTTGTGAGTTCAGTGTAGAAGCTCCTGGATGACCTGCATTTCCCTCAGGATTAATAAAGTATCCATCTATCTATCTCTCTAAAAGATCAGTCCAGGCTCTGATGCCCCACGAGAGGAATGTTGCCTAGCAACAGGGCCTGAACAACAGGAAGAGGCCCTCAGGGCCCGGTCTCCAAGGTCCACCAGAGCCTCTCCCAGTAGTACCTGGAGGCCTGAGAACCAGAGCCAGTCTCCGCCACCCGGTTCTTCTGGTCCGGACCCAGAGGTCGTGACCCTGGTTGAGGGTCTGAACGTAGACCAGTACGCTGAGAGCTCCTCCTTCCGGCTCCTGGGGGCCGGGTCCACTATGGAGGCTTTGAACAGGGGCCACTCCGACTCCAGGTCCCCAGCCCCCCTCGGGATGTAAGAGGTCCATCCGGAGGAGATGAAGACCTCCTGGACCCCCTGGACCCCCTGACCCCCTGAGCCTCTGGACCCCCTGACCCCCCTGACCCCCCTGAGCCTCTGGACCCCCTGACCCCCAGAGCCTCTGGACCCCCTGACCCCCCTGACCCCCTGAGCCTCTGGACCCCCTGACCCCCCTGAGCCTCTGGACCCCCGGACCCCCTGACCCCCCTGACCCCCTGAGCCTCTGGAGGACATGAAATGACTCATCTGGTTGTTTATAATATAAGTTATTTAAAATGAGTTAATAATATTAAATCTCCGTAGCGGTTGAACAGGAGATATAATTCGGTTTGGAGGATCCAACGAGAACAAAGAGTTTATTATTTATTCACAGACAACGTTACATCAGTTTGACTGAGGGTTAAGATTCATAACTTCATGTTTTAATGAAACTTTAACGTCATGGTGTCTTTTTACTTTTGACCGAATTGTTTGCAATTCCATTTGTAATTTAACTACATATACATACAAATATATATATATAAATATATATATAAATATATATATATGTATATAACATATTTATATATAATCTAAATATGTATAAACAATATAAACATCCCGTCCTCTCCTCCCCCCCTCCCCCCTCTCCCCCCCCCCCTTCTGTAATTGTTCCCATTAGTTTTCCATCACAGCCCTGAAGCTCATGAGAAGTTTCCACATGAAACACTCGTTCATTCATGAGGACCAGCAGCAGAACCGAGGGGGGGGGGTCCAAAGGGAGGGGGGGTCCAGTCCGAGGGGGGTCCAGACCGAGGGGGGGGGTCCAGACCGAGGGGGGGTGGGCATACCGATGGGGGGGGCAGACCGAGGGGGGGGGGGCAGACCGAGGCTGTGGAGACGAGCTGCATCTAGTGAGGGTGAATATGTTATGACATCATGTAAAGAATGCCCTCCGAGGGGATGACATCATGTAAACAATGCCCTCTGAGGGGATGACATCATGTAAACAATGCCCTCTGAGAACATGGGACATTGGGAACACGGGACATTGGTAACATGGAGAACACGGGACATTGGGAACATGGAGAACATGGGACATTGGGAACATGGAGAACACGGGACATTGGGAACATGGAGAACATGGGACATTGGGAACACGGAGAACACTGGACATTGCGAACATGGAGAACATGGGACATTGGGAACATGGAGAACATGGGACATTGGGAACATGGAGAACATGGGACATTGGGAACACGGAGAACACGGGACATTGGGAACATTGGGACATTGGGAACATGGAGAACATGGGACATTGGGAACATGGAGAACATGGGACATTGGGAACATTGGGAACATGGAGAACACAGGACATTGGGAACATGGAGAACATGGGACATTGGGAACATGGAGAACACGGGACATTGGGAACACGGGACATTGGGAACATGGAGAACATGGGACATTGGGAACATGGAGAACATGGGACATTGGGAACACGGAGAACACGGGACATTGGGAACACGGAGAACACGGGACATTGGGAACACGGAGAACATGGGACATTGGGAACATGGAGAACACGGGACATTGGGAACATGGAGAACATGGGACATTGGGAACATGGAGAACATGGGACATTGGGAACATTGGGAACATGGAGAACACGGGACATTGGGAACATGGAGAACATGGGACATTGGGAACATGGAGAACATGGGACATTGGGAACATGGAGAACACGGGACATTGGGAACATGGAGAACATGGGACATTGGGAACATGGAGAACATGGGACATTGGGAACACGCCACCCTAAATGTGAGGTTCTCCGTAATGTTCTGATGGGTTCTGTTCTGATGGGTTCTGTTCTCCGTAAAGTTCTGATGGGTTCTGTTTTCCGTAATGTTCTGATGGGTTCTGTTCTGATGGGTTCTGTTTTCTGTAACGTTCTGATGGGTTCTGTTCTCCGTAACGTTCTGATGGGTTCTGTTTTCCGTAACGTTCTGATGGGTTCTGTTCTCCGTAACGTTCTGATGGGTTCTGTTCTCCGTAACGTTCTGATGGGTTCTGTTTTCCGTAACATTCTGATGGGTTCTGTTCTGATGGGTTCTGTTCTCCGTAACATTCTGATGGGTTCTGTTTTCCGTAACGTTCTGATGGGTTCTGTTTTCCGTAACGTTCTGATGGGTTCTGTTCTGATGGGTTCTGTTTTCCGTAACGTTCTGATGGGTTCTGTTTTCCGTAACGTTCTGATGGGTTCTGTTCTGATGGGTTCTGTTTTCCGTAACGTTCTGATGGGTTCTGTTCTGATGGGTTCTGTTCTCCGTAACGTTCTGATGGGTTCTGTTCTCCGTAACGTTCTGATGGGTTCTGTTCTGATGGGTTCTGTTCTGATGGGTTCTGCTCAGCTTTTCCTCCATCAGCAGCTTTCTTTGCTCTTCAGGGAACTGGACTTTATTTCAAAGGAACCGGGCAGCCGGTTCCACTTAACGGCTCCAATGAGCTCCTCTGGGATGCCTCCCACAGAACCCTAAGGACATCTCCGTGTGGGGCTCTGAAGCCCAAACCCGGTTCCAATCAGAACCGCTCACCAACAGCGGAGAACACTGGCGCTGACCCGGCTCATGAACATGAGAACGGGACCTCCAGGTTCTCTGTGTTCTGCTGTTTGGACTGAGCTCAGAACTTTGTATCAGTGCACATGTTTATGAGTGTGACTCCAGAAGAATGTTTCCATCGTTACCTCCCAGAACCTGCCAGAACCTGCCAGAACTTCCCAGAACCTCCTCCAGGACCTGACTGTGCAGACCAGTACTCACAGGGAACCGGAGCGTTCCATGTCGTGTTCAGGGACAACCAAACATCTGCTTGAGAATCTACCTTCAAATTATTTATTAGGTTCATTTTGTAGAGGCCACGCCCCCCTGAGAGGGCTCCAGTCTGACCTTTGACCTCAAAGCGGACGTTGACAACTAAAGGACGTGATTAAGAAAAGAGCTGCAGATGAATTTGATTTGCTATCCCAACATGGAGCTGTTGGACACCGCCACCATGTGGACAGATGGAGCTACTGCAGAACCACCAAACCGCCTGCAGACTACAGGCTCTAAACGGACTCCAGAGTCTGATCCAGACCAGGTGTATGAGGTCTCCATATAGAGGTCTGATCCAGACCAGGTGTATGAGGTCTCCATATAGAGATCTGATCCAGACCAGGTGTATGAGGTCTCCATATAGAGGTCTGATCCAGACCAGGTGTATGAGGTCTCCATATAGAGGTCTGATCCAGACCAGGTGTATGAGGTCTCCATAGAGGTCTGATCCAGACCAGGTGTATGAGGTCTACATATAGAGGTCTGATCCAGACCAGGTGTATGAGGTCTCCATATAGAGATCTGATCCAGACCAGGTGTATGAGGTCTCCATATAGAGATCTGATCCAGACCAGGTGTATGAGGTCTCCATATAGAGATCTGATCCAGACCAGGTGTATGAGGTCTCCATATAGAGGTCTGATCCAGACCAGGTGTATGAGGTCTACATATAGAGGTCTGATCCAGACCAGGTGTATGAGGTCTACATATAGAGGTCTGATCCAGACCAGGTGTATGAGGTCTCCATATAGAGATCTGATCCAGACCAGGTGTATGAGGTCTCCATATAGAGGTCTGATCCAGACCAGGTGTATGAGGTCTACATATAGAGGTCTGATCCAGACCAGGTGTATGAGGTCTCCATATAGAGGTCTGATCCAGACCAGGTGTATGAGGTCTACATATAGAGGTCTGATCCAGACCAGGTGTATGAGGTCTACATAGAGGTCTGATCCAGACCAGGTGTATGAGGTCTACATATAGAGGTCTGATCCAGACCAGGTGTATTAGGCCCCATTTCATAGTTTATGTTGTGGCTGATTTGACTTTACGACCTCTTCACTTAAATATCCATCAGCTGCCAGGTCACATGACTCCTGCTACCCCACTAGAGAGCTTGTAGTACCATGTTACCCCACTAGAGGGCTTGTAGTACCATGTTACCCCACTAGAGAGCTTGTAGTACCATGTTACCCCACTAGAGGGCTTGTAGTACCATGTTACCCCACTAGAGAGCTTGTAGTACCATGTTACCCCACTAGAGAGCCTGTAGTACCATGTTACCCCACTAGAGAGCTTGTAGTACCACGTTACCCCACTAGAGAGCTTGTAGTACCATGTTACCCCACTAGAGGGCTTGTATTACCATGTTACCCCACTAGAGAGCTTGTAGTACCATGTTACCCCACTAGAGAGCTTGTAGTACCATATTACCCCACTAGAGAGCTTGTAGTACCATGTTACCCCACTAGAGAGCCTGTAGTACCATATTACCCCACTAGAGAGCTTGTAGTACCATGTTACCCCACTAGAGAGCTTGTAGTACCATGTTACCCCACTAGAGAGCCTGTAGTACCATATTACCCCACTAGAGAGCTTGTAGTACCATATTACCCCACTAGAGAGGTTGTAGTACCATATTACCCCACTAGAGAGCTTGTAGTACCATATTACCCCACTAGAGAGCTTGTAGTACCATGTTACCACACTAGAGAGCTTGTAGTACCACATTACCCCACTAGAGAGCTTGTAGTACCATATTACCCCACTAGAGAGCTTGTAGTACCACGTTACACCACTAGAGAGCTTGTAGTACCACATTACCCCACTAGAGAGCTTGTAGTACCATATTACCCCACTAGAGAGCTTGTAGTACCATGTTACCCCACTAGAGAGCTTGTAGTACCATGTTACCCCACTAGAGAGCTTGTAGTACCATGTTACCCCACTAGAGAGCTTGTAGTACCATATTACCCCACTAGAGAGCTTGTAGTACCATGTTACCCCACTAGAGAGCCTGTAGTACCATGTTACCCCACTAGAGAGCTTGTAGTACCATGTTACCCCACTAGAGAGCTTGTAGTACCATGTTACCCCACTAGAGAGCTTGTAGTACCATATTACCCCACTAGAGAGCTTGTAGTACCATGTTACCCCATTAGAGAGCTTGTAGTACCATGTTACCCCACTAGAGAGCTTGTAGTACCATGTTACCCCACTAGAGGGCTTGTAGTACCATGTTACCCCACTAGAGAGCTTGTAGTACCATGTTACCCCACTAGAGAGCTTGTAGTACCATGTTACCCCACTAGAGAGCTTGTAGTACCATGTTACCCCACTAGAGAGCTTGTAGTACCATGTTACCCCACTAGAGAGCTTGTAGTACCATATTACCCCACTAGAGAGCTTGTAGTACCATATTACCCCACTAGAGAGCTTGTAGTACCATGTTACCCCACTAGAGAGCTTGTAGTACCATATTACCCCACTAGAGAGCTTGTAGTACCATATTACCCCACTAGAGAGCTTGTAGTACCATGTTACCCCACTAGAGAGCTTGTAGTACCATGTTACCCCACTAGAGAGCTTGTAGTACCATGTTACCCCACTAGAGAGCTTGTAGTACCATGTTACCCCACTAGAGAGCTTGTAGTACCATGTTACCCCACTAGAGAGCTTGTAGTACCATGTTACCCACTAGAGAGCTTGTAGTACCATGTTACCCACTAGAGCTTGTAGTACCATGTTACCCCACTAGAGAGCTTGTAGTACCATGTTACCCACTAGAGGCTTGTGTACCATGTTACCCCACTAGAGAGCTTGTAGTACCATGTTACCCCACTAGAGAGCTTGTAGTACCATGTTACCCCACTAGAGAGCTTGTAGTACCATGTTACCCCACTAGAGAGCTTGTAGTACCATGTTACCCACTAGAGAGCTTGTAGTACCATGTTACCCCACTAGAGAGCTTGTAGTACCATGTTACCCCACTAGAGAGCTTGTAGTACCATGTTACCCCACTAGAGCTTGTAGTACCATGTTACCCACTAGAGCTTGTAGTACCATGTTACCCCACTAGAGAGCTTGTAGTACCATGTTACCCACTAGAGCTTGTAGTACCATGTTACCCACTAGAGGCTTAGTACCATGTTACCCCACTAGAGAGCTTGTAGTACCATGTTACCCCACTAGAGAGCTTGTAGTACCATGTTACCCCACTAGAGAGCTTGTAGTACCATGTTACCCACTAGAGAGCTGTAGTACCATGTTACCCCACTAGAGGCTTGTAGTACCATGTTACCCACTAGAGGCTTGTAGTACCATGTTACCCCACTAGAGATTGTAGTACCATGTTACCCCACTAGAGAGCTTGTAGTACCATGTTACCCCACTAGAGAGCTTGTAGTACCATGTTACCCACTAGAGAGCTTGTAGTACCATGTTACCCCACTAGAGAGCTTGTAGTACCATGTTACCCCACTAGAGAGCTTGTAGTACCATGTTACCCCACTAGAGAGCTTGTAGTACCATGTTACCCACTAGAGAGCTTGTAGTACCATGTTACCCCACTAGAGAGCTTGTAGTACCATGTTACCACTAGAGCTTGTAGTACCATGTTACCCCACTAGAGAGCTTGTAGTACCATGTTACCCCACTAGAGAGCTTGTAGTACCATGTTACCCCACTAGAGAGCTTGTAGTACCATGTTACCCCACTAGAGAGCTTGTAGTACCATGTTACCCCACTAGAGAGCTTGTAGTACCATGTTACCCCACTAGAGAGCTTGTAGTACCATGTTACCCCACTAGAGAGCTTGTAGTACCATGTTACCCCACTAGAGAGCTTGTAGTACCATGTTACCCCACTAGATGGCTTGTAGTACCATGTTACCCCACTAGAGAGCTTGTAGTACCATGTTACCCCACTAGAGAGCTTGTAGTACCATGTTACCCCACTAGAGAGCTTGTAGTACCATGTTACCCCACTAGAGAGCTTGTAGTACCATGTTACCCCACTAGAGAGCTTGTAGTACCATGTTACACCACTATAGAGCTTGTAGTACCATGTTACCCCACTAGAGAGCTTGTAGTACCATGTTACCCCACTAGAGAGCTTGTAGTACCATGTTACCCCACTAGAGAGCTTGTAGTACCATGTTACCCCACTAGAGAGCTTGTAGTACCATGTTACCCCACTAGAGAGCTTGTAGTACCATATTACCCCACTAGAGAGCTTGTAGTACCATGTTACCCCACTAGAGAGCTTGTAGTACCATGTTACCCCACTAGAGAGCTTGTAGTACCATGTTACCCCACTAGATGGCTTGTAGTACCACGTTACACCACTATAGAGCTTGTAGTACCATGTTACCCCACTAGAGAGCTTGTAGTACCATGTTACCCCACTAGAGAGCTTGTAGTACCATGTTACCCCACTAGAGAGCTTGTAGTACCATGTTACCCCACTAGAGAGCTTGTAGTACCATGTTACCCCACTAGATGGCTTGTAGTACCATGTTACCCCACTAGAGAGCTTGTAGTGCCATATTACCACCTCTTTAGGATAGTGAGCTCCTCTCTCTCCTCTGTCTCCTCTAGGATACAGTGAGCTTGTCTCCTCTCCTCGGTGTGAACAGGTTTCTCTACATCATTAATCATGAAGAAGCTTCTTTGATGTGAACATTTGTTTTATTTTCTCGCACAAAGTGAAAATCTTTAGAAGAACGTGTTCGGCCTCTTGGTGGTGAAGCGAGGTTTGTGCTGGCGACGCAGGACACGGTGAGGGAGGGGGAACTTGATCTTGGAGTCCTGCAGGAGAACCACAGAAGAAGAAACATTCAGAACCACAGAAGAAACGTTTAGAACCACAGAAGAAGAAACGTTTAGAACCACAGAAGGAACGTTCAGAACCACAGAAGAAGAACTCACGTGGAACTGCTTGATGGCAGGTCTACGACACTTGTTGGCAGCGATGACCTGGACCTTCATGATCTGGATGGAGTGAGCGCGAGCACGATGGCGAGCGCCCATGTCCCGGTCTGAGGACACGAGGGGCCGTCAGCACGTTATAAAACACACACGAGGCTATCCATGACAACAGTGATCTGGTCTGGGATACGAACAGTGTCAAACTAAAGTGTTTCTGCACATAACATGTTTATTATGTTAAAGAAATACACGTCACTGGATTGACCCCGTGTCTCACTGTGTGTGTCACTGTGTGTGTGTCTCACTGTGTGTGTGTGTCTCACTGTGTGTGTGTGTGTCTCACTGTGTGCGTGTCTCACTGTGTGTGTCTCACTGTGTGTGTCTCACTGTGTGTGTCTGTGTGTGTGTCTGTGTGTGTGTGTCTCACTGTGTGTGTGTCACTGTGTGTCTCACTGTGTGTCTCACTGTGTGTCACTGTGTGCGTGTCACTGTGTGTGTGTCTCACTGTTGTCACTGTGTCTGTGTGTGTGTCTGTGTGTGTGTCTCACTGTGTGTGTGTCACTGTGTGTGTGTCTCACTGTGTGTGTGTCTCACTGTGTGTGTGTCTCACTGTGTGTGTGTCTCACTGTGTGTGTGTCTCACTGTGTGTGCGTCTCACTGTGTGTGTGTGTCACTGTGTGTGTGTGTCTCACAGCACTGGGTGACTCCTCCAGACGTGGTCAAGTCTCTGTACTCTCGGTACATGTTGTGAGTTCCACTACGGGAGTCGTAGCGCAGCCAGATCCCGAAGTTCTTCACCTTCAGGGGCGTTTTCTCGTGAACCTGAACGCATCACGAGAAACAGTTAGCGTCCCGTGTTTATAGCTCTGACATGCACATTTAAAAGAGGCGTTCAAAGACGGCGTGTTGCCCCCTGCTTCACATTCCGCAGCACAGCAGCAACAGAAAGGCGACAGGGTTCAGTTTCCTGTTCGCACGCCAGACAAAACCCCCCCAGGAGCACGGGGGGGCCTTTGGGTTTGGGTGCAGGTACATAGAGGTGTACATGCATATATACATACATGTATATATATATAGTTTCGGTGCCTACCAGGCCGCAGTACACCGTCTCTCCGGAGGCCTTCTTCATCTTCCTCAGCTGGGACACAAAGTACCAGAAGCGGGACTTGGCCACCACGTGGTTAGGGGCGAAGATCCTCATGCGGTACAGGGGGGGGGCCGGGTTCTTGGCGGAGGGAAGCAAGCGCCCCACGACTTTGTACTCCCGAAGCTGTGGAGAGGACCGGTCAGGCACAGGACACAACACACGTTGAGGCGTTCAAAGGCGGTGTGTCGACCCCTGCTTCACGTCCCGCCGCACAGCAGCGACGGGACCGCGACAGGGTTCAGCTTCCTGTTCGCACGCCAGACAAAACCCCCCCACGGGGAGGGGGGGCCTTTGGGTTTGGGTGCAGACACAAACATCGACAAAGAGATCGGATACATCGACTAGCCGGGGATCGGACCGCCGGCCGACACTTTGAGACAACACCTGGTTCCTCGGGGAACCTTCAGGTACCACATACACGATGAATTCATCTCTTGACTTTATTTTAACGAGATGTCGGGACTTCAAAGTTCAGAAAGTAGCTCTTTTACATGTTACAGGGCAGCTGAGACTTCACTCATCTTTAAATTAGAACAAACGTACATTCTGAGCTTTAAGTTGATTTATTTTCATACATAAATCACACAAACACGTGACTGTGACAGAGCAGCTTTTTACAGGAAATTATTTTAAATAAGTGTACTTTATAACTGCAAACTGTATTTAAAGCATTTACTAAACTAATTGATGTTATTTTATGGTAAACATCTTTTATATTGCAAGAACTTTACTCTAGCTCAGATAATGAGCACAAGACTAAAGTTAAGACGTCAGTTACAATAACCACGAGTCAAAGGGCCGGAATTACCAATACGTACATACACACTAAGGTACACAATGAGGTGCACAATGAGGTATACACAATGAGGTACACACTGAGGTACACAATGAGGTGCACACTGAGGTACACACTAAGATACACAATGAGGTATACACAATGAGGTACACACTGAGACGAAGAGCCTAACTAATAATTATATATATTATACACACACGTCCATCAGGCCCCTCTGCCGCCATCAGCTCGTGCTAAAACGAGCGCGAGCCTAGATTAACGGAATCACCCGCCTACAGCCGGGTCTTGCCGGTTCTTCGGGCTCGTTCAGAGCCGCTCGCGCAGACACGTGGTGCGGCGGCCGCCATGTTGTGGTCGCGAGACACATCGGGGCGGAAGAAAACACTCAAATATCACTTTCAAGTCTCGCTTTTAGTGAAAGTTAAAACATATACGAGACAAACGCAACGTTACGAAGCGACATCGGGTGATTTGGTCCGTGTGTCGGCGGCGGATTCGGGTGAAATAAGAGTTTTACGTACTGTGCCGGACGCCTTCATGGTGACTCTCGCTCACCGCCGCAGTAAAAGAGGAAGCAGCAGGGCGGAGCCGCGTGACGTCATATGCACTGTGCGGCGGGAAGAGGAGGGACTTTCGGCCTGAAGATGGTCTCACAATCGAATACACGAAAGGTGTTTTTTTATGTATTTTTTTAATTTTCTTATCGATCTAATTAGGATTTGTCCAACGTTTGTATGAATGTAAATGTGCTTAAGTAAAAATAAATAAAATGAAGATATGGAGCTTAATATTAAGACAACAACAATCATAAATATAATGTATAATTCGCACCCCAAAAAGTGAAATGTCTTCAGTTTAATGAAATATTAAAATATTGTAAAAAGTTTTTTGAAGTAGTTAATGCTTTTATTTATGATGCTTCGCAGTAAAGTTATCAGCAGTTATTCTGAGAAGTATACTTCTTTTATTTAAATAGCGGGACGAACCGGAAACCAACTTCAGCCTCCCGGATACGAGCAAACAGACAGCAAAAGTTTGTGGTCATGACATATAAATGTACTTGTGACATAAAACACATGTATAGTAATAATAGTACTAATAATGATAATATCTACTTTTAATGATGATATTATATATAATATTTTAATAATACATTTACGTATTTTCCGGTGTGTCCCGGATGTTAACGGAGGGACACGCGCAATGACCCGGATGTTAACGGAGGGACACACGCAGTGACCCGGATGTTAACGAGCAGACACGCCGCTCCGACCGACGTGCAACTGATTTCTGGATGATTCTCTGATGAGCCGACGGGCAGAAACGCATAAAGCACTGATGAAATAAGTATTCTTTAAGGTCAGTTCTCCACAATGTGGACTTTGTTTGTTAATAATCTGGTTTCGCTCAATAAGATATTGATCTTGTTTATATTGATAAAAGGCGGTTGACGTCAGCGACAAAGTGTCACTGAGACGGAGGTAGCGTCACAGCGTGGGCGGGATAAACAAGCACGAAAACACGTTTAAAGTTATTTAAAACCTCTCACTGCCTCGGTGTGAACATAAAGAAAGCCTCCCGGGGATGACGACGTTCTTCTTGTTCGTTAAAGTGTCATTATCAGCTCTGAAGCTAGCCGGCTAACGCTAGCTTGAGTTGGTTACTAACCTAGTGAGCTAGTTGTTAGCATGTCGATGTTTACCCTCCTAAAAGAGCTTCAAAGAGACGTGTAGGTACTGTAAAGGAGACATGGAGGCTGGAGAAGGAGACATGGAGGCTGGAGAAGGAGACATGGAGGCTGGAGAAGGAGACACTGTAAAGGACACATGGAGGCTGAAGGAGACACTGTGAAGGAGACATGGAGGCTGAAGGAGACACTGTAAAGGAGACATGGAGGCTGAAGGAGACACTAAAGGAGACATGGAGGCTGAAGGAGACACTGTAAAGGAGACATGGAGGCTGAAGGAGACACTGTAAAGGAGACATGGAGGCTGAAGGAGACACTGAAGGAGACATGGAGGCTGAAGGAGACACTGTAAAGGAGACATGGAGGCTGAAGGAGACACTGAAGGAGACATGGAGGCTGAAGGAGACACTGAAGGAGACACTGTGAAGGAGACATGGAGGCTGAAGGAGACACTGTAAAGGAGACATGGAGGCTGAAGGAGACACTGAAGGAGACATGGAGGCTGAAGGAGACACTGTGAAGGAGACACTGAAGGAGACATGGAGGCTGAAGGAGACACTGTGAAGGAGACATGGAGGCTGAAGGAGACACTGAAGGAGACATGGAGGCTGGAGTTGTAGTTCCAGGTGTAACGTTTGACCCGTTTCACTGAGTCAGACGTTTGAAGAAGCAGGACGCGGTGCTCGTCGTTGTTGTTGTTGACTCTGGCTCCCCGTCTCCAGATGCTCCAGGTTTGCCCGGCGACAGAGGAGTGACGCGTCTCTGGGGAAGCTCACCCACCAATGGGCTGCCAGTCTGTCTCTGCAGTCATGGACGAGCAGGCGCTGCTGGGGCTCGACCCCAACGCAGACGCCCCCAACAGGCAGCGGGTAGGACGCCTCTCCTCTCTCCTCTGTCCTCTCCTCTCTCCTCTGTCCTCACTGCTGACTTCCTGAAGTCAGCATTCCTCCTCATGTGGTCACATGACTGTTGATCATATAGTGTAATAATGATGTAATCATAGTGTAGTTATGATGATGTAATCATAGTGTAGTAATGCTGTAATGATGTAATCATAGTGATGATGTAATCATAGTGTAGTAATGATGATGTAATCAGTGTAGTAATGATGTAATGATGATGTAATCATAGTGTAGTAATGATGTAATGCTAATATAATGATGATGTAATGATGATATAATCGCTGGTTCCTCCAGGCCATGGCTTACTTCGAGCAGCTGAAGGCGTCCCAGGACGCGTGGGAGGTTTGTGCCGACGCCCTCGCCAATGCGCTCTACAGGTGAGTTAGGCTCCTCCCCCTCCTCACAGGTGAACCCCTCCTCATGTTCTAACGCCTCACCTGCTTTCATCACAGCGACGACCACGTCAAATTCTTCTGCTTCCAAGTTCTGGAGCATCACATCAAGTTCAGGTGAGGTTCTGGTTCTGGTCTCCAGGATGTGGGTCTCACCGTGCGGGTCTCACCGTGCGGGTCTCACCGTGCGGGTCTCACCGTGCGGGTCTCACCGTGCGGGTCTCACCGTGGGTTTCACCGTGTGGGTCTCACCGTGCGGGTCTCACCGTGCGGGTCTCACTGCGGGTCTCACCGTGGGGGTCTCACCGTGCTCCCTGTGTGTTTCAGACATGCTGGTCTGAGGTCAGCCCAGCAGCAGCTGATCAGAAAGACCCTGATGAAGTGGCTCCAGGTTCAGGTGCGTCCCTCCTCTCCTCCCTCCTCCTCTCCTCCCTCCTCCTCTCCTCCCTCCTCCTCTCCCCCCTCCTCCTCCTCCCTCCTCCTCCTCCTCCTCCTCCTCTCCTCCTCCTCTCTCCTCACCCCTCCCCTCCTCTCCTCCCTCCTCTCTCCTCCTCCTCCCTCCACCTCCTCCTCTCCTCCTCTCCCTCTCATCCTCTCCTCTCCACCTCCACCCCTCCTCCTCTCCCTCCCTCCTCTCCTCCTCTCCTCCCTCCACCTCTCCTCCTCCTCCTCTCCCTCCACCTCCCCTCTCCCCCTCCACCTCCTCTCCTCTCCTCCTCTCCTCCCTCCACCCCCTCCTCTCCTCCACCTCTCTCCCCTCCACCTCTCCTTCTCTCCCCTCTCCTCCCTACCTCCCTCTCCTCTCCTCCACCTCCCTCTCCCCCCTCCACCACTCCTCCCTCCTCCTCCTCCTCTCCTCCCTCCACCTCTCCTCTCCTCTCTCCCCTCTCCCCCCTCCTCCTCTCCTCCCTCCACCTCTCATCCTCTCCTCTCTCCCCCCTCCACCCCTTCTCCTCTCCCCCCTCCACCTCTCCTCCTCTCCTCCCTCCACCTCTCCTCCCTCCTCCTCTCCCCTCTCCACCTCTCCTCCTCCCTCTCTCCTCCTCCTCTCCTCCCTCCTCCTCTCCTCCCTCCACCTCTCCTCCTCCACCTCTCCTCCTCCTCTCCTCCCTCCTCCTCCCTCCACCTCTCCTCCTCTCCTCCCTCCACCTCCCCCCTCCTCCTCTCATCCTCTCCTCTCTCCTCCCTCCTCCCTCCACCTCTCCTCTCTCCCCCCTCCTCCTCTCCTCCCTCCACCTCTCCTCCTCTCCTCCCTCCACCTCTCCCCCCTCCTCCTCTCCTCCTCTCCTCTCTCCTCCCTCCTCCCTCCACCTCCTCTCTCCTCCTCTCCTCTCCTCCTCCACCCTCTCCTCCCTCTCTCCCACCTCCTCCTCCCTCCCTCCCTCCCTCTCTCCCCCCTCCACCTCTCCTCCCTCCACCTCTCCTCCCTACACCTCTCCTCCCCTCCACCTCTCCTCTCCTCCTCTCTTCCCTCCACCTCTCCTCCCCCTCTCCTCTCCTCCTCCTCCTCCACCTCTCCTCCCTCTCCTCCCCCTCCTCCCTCTCCTCCCTCCACCTCTCATCCTCTCCTCTCTCCCCCCTCCACCCCTTCTCCTCTCCTCCCTCCACCTCTCCTCCTCTCCCCTCTCCTCCTCCTCTCCCCCCTCCTCCTCTCCCCTCTCCACCTCTCCCCTCTCCTCCCCTCCACCTCTCCTCTCCTCCTCTCTCCTCCTCCACCTCTCCTCCTCTCCTCCCTCCTCCTCTCTCCCCTCCTCCTCTCCTCCCTCCACCTCTCATCCTCTCCCCCCTCCACCTCTCATCCTCTCCTCTCTCCTCCCTCCACCTCTCCTCCCTCCCCCCTTCTCCTCTCCCCCCTCCTCCCCTCCACCTCTCCCCCCTCCACCTCTCCTCCTCTCCCCTCTCCTCCTCTCCACCTGGAGCCTCACACAGGCAGTAACCATGTGTGTGTGCCCACAGCTGATGAGCGCCCAGCCGGAGAAGCCCTTCATCAGGAACAAGGCGGCCCAGGTGTTCGCCCTCACCTTCATCGTGGAGTACCTGACGCTGTGGCCCAAGTTCTTCCTGGACATCCTGTCCCTGGTGGGCCTGAACCCCCACGGCGTGGACATCTACCTGAGGACCCTCATGGCCATCGACGCCGAGGTGGTGGACCGGGACATCCTGCACCTGCCCGACGTGAGGCCCCCCTGCCGACCCGTGACCTTTGACCTCCGCGCCACCGAGAGGCTCCTAACGCGTCCGCCGTGTCCCCAGGAGACCCGGAGGAACACGCTCATCAAGGACCGCATGCGGGAGCAGTGCATCCCCCACCTGGTGGAGTCCTGGTTCCACATCCTGCAGACATACCAGCAGGCCCAGCCAGAGCTCACCTGCCAGTGTCTGGAGGTGGTGGGGGCCTTCGTGTCCTGGATCGACCTCCACCTCATCGCCAACGACCGGTGAGGGGGGGGCTATTCGAGTTCAACACCAACTACATTTTACTAGATTCCCCGAACGCCTCATGAGAACGTCGGGTGTGTCTCTGTGTTTCTGTGTGTGTGTGTCTCTCTGTGTGTGTGTGTGTGTCTCTCTGTGTGTGTGTGTGTCTCTCTGTGTGTGTGTCTCTGTGTGTGTGTGTCTCTGTGTGTGTGTGTCTCTGTGTGTGTGTCTCTGTGTGTGTGTCTCTGTGTGTGTGCGTGTGTCTCTGTGTTTCTGTGTGTGTGTGTGTCTCTGTGTGTGTGTGTCTCTCTGTGTGTGTGTGTCTCTTTGTCTCTGTGTGTGTGTGTGTCTCTCTCTCTGTGTGTGTGTCTCTGTGTGTGTGTGTGTGTGTCTCTGTGTGTGTGTGTGTCTCTGTGTGTGTGTGTCTCTCTGTTTCTGTGTGTGTGTGTGTGTGTGTGTGTGTCTCTGTGTATGTGTGTCTCTCTCTCTGTGTGTCTCTTTGTCTCTGTGTGTGTGTGTCTCTCTCTCTGTGTGTGTGTGTGTGTGTGTCTTTGTCTCTGTGTGTGTGTCTCTCTCTGTGTGTGTGTGTCTGTGTCTTTGTCTCTGTGTGTGTGTCTCTCTCTGTGTGTGTGTGTGTGTCTGTGTCTTTGTCTCTGTGTGTGTGTGTCTCTCTGTGTCTGTGTCTTTGTCTCTGTGTGTGTGTCTCTCTCTCTGTGTGTGTGTGTGTGTCTCTCTCTCTGTGTGTCTGTGTCTTTGTCTATGTGTGTGTGTCTCTCTGTGTGTGTGTGTGTGTCTGTGTCTTTGTCTCTGTGTGTGTGTCTCTCTGTGTGTGTGTGTGTCTGTGTCTTTGTCTCTGTGTGTGTGTCTCTCTCTGTGTCTGTGTCTTTGTCTCTGTGTGTGTGTCTGTGTCTTTGTCTCTCTGTGTGTGTGTGTCTCTTTGTCTCTGTGTGTGTGTGTGTGTCTCTCTCTCTGTGTGTGTGTGTGTGTCTCTCTCTCTGTGTGTGTCTGTGTCTTTGTCTCTGTGTGTGTGTGTGTCTTTGTCTCTGTGTGTGTGTCTCTGTGTGTGTGTCTGTGTCTTTGTCTCTCTCTGTGTGTGTGTCTGTGTCTTTGTCTCTCTGTGTGTGTGTGTCTCTTTGTCTCTGTGTGTGTGTCTCGCTCTCTCTGTGTGTGTGTCTCTCTGTTTCTGTGTGTGTGTCTCTGTGTGTGTGTGTGTGTGTGTGTGTCTCTGTGTATGTGTGTCTCTGTGTGTGTCTCTTTGTCTCTGTGTGTGTGTCTCTTTCTCTGTGTGTGTGTGTGTGTGTGTCTCTCTCTGTGTGTGTCTGTCTTTGTCTCTGTGTGTGTGTGTGTGTGTCTCTCTCTCTGTGTGTGTGTCTGTGTCTTTGTCTCTGTGTGTGTGTCTGTGTCTTTGTCTCTGTGTGTGTGTGTGTGTCTCTCTCTCTGTGTGTGTGTCTGTGTCTTTGTCTCTGTGTGTGTGTCTGTGTCTTTGTCTCTGTGTGTGTGTCTTTGTCTCTGTGTGTGTGTCTCTCTGTGTGTGTGTCTGTGTCTTTGTCTCTCTCTGTGTGTGTGTCTGTGTCTTTGTCTCTGTGTGTGTGTGTGTGTCTCTCTCTCTGTGTGTGTGTGTGTCTCTCTCTGTGTGTGTGTGTCTCTTTGTCTCTGTGTGTGTGTCTCTCTCTCTGTGTGTGTGTCTCTCTCTGTGTGTGTGTCTTTGTCTCTGTGTGTGTCTCTCTCTCTGTGTGTAGCTTTGTGAACCTGCTGCTCAGCCAGATGTCGGTGCAGGAGCTCCGAGAGGAGGCCTGTGACTGCCTGTTTGAAATGGTGAACAAGGGGATGGACCCCGTGGACAAGACCAAGCTTGTGGAGTCTCTGTGCTCGGTGTTGCAGGCGGCCGGCTTCTTCAACGTGGAGCAGGTTGTCAGACCACGAGAACATCCCATAATAACGCTTCGGGACCTCAAGCGGGACGCTCCTCTAACGCGCTCCGCTTCCTGTCCGCCAGGAGGAGGACGTGGACTTCCTGGCCAAGTTCTCCCGGCTGGTGAACGGGATGGGTCAGGCTCTGGTTCTGAGCTGGACCCGGCTGGCCAAGGCCGGCCAGGCGGAGGAGGCGGAGCTAGCGCTGCAGGCCGTGGAGAACAAGGTGGGGCTGCTGTTGCAGCTGCTGGTGCACGAGGACGACGACATCTCCGCCAACAGCGTGGGCTTCTGCTACGAGTACCTGCACGTCCTCAAGCAGGTGAGGGGGGTTAGGACCTGGACCAATCACGGTCCAGGATATAACTTCATTTATAGATAGGTAACTAAACACTCTCTCTGTCTTCAGCTTCCTCAACTCAGCGACCAGCAGAGGACCAACATCGAGGTGAGGGTTGTACACAACGGGTCCTCCGTCTTTGTTTACAGTAAACGACACGCTGAGTTTCCTCCTCAGGCCGTCATGCTGGCTGTCATGAAGAAACTGACCTACGACGACGAGTACAACTTTGAGAACGAGGTGAGAGAAGATGAAGCCATGTTTGTAGTTCTAATAGTGTCTGGTGGTCCTCAGGGTGAAGACGAGGCCATGTTTGTAGTTCTAATAGTGTCTGGTGGTCCTCAGGGTGAAGATGAGGCCATGTTTGTAGTTCTAATAGTGTGGTGGTCCTCAGGGTGAAGACGAGGCCATGTTTGTAGTTCTAATAGTGTCTGGTGGTCCTCAGGGTGAAGACGAGGCCATGTTTGTAGTTCTAATAGTGTATGGTGGTCCTCAGGGTGAAGATGAGGCCATGTTTGTAGTTCTAATAGTGTGGTGGTCCTCAGGGTGAAGACGAGGCCATGTTTGTAGTTCTAATAGTGTCTGGTGGTCCTCCGGGTGAAGACGAGGCCATGTTTGTAGTTCTAATAGTGTCTGGTGGTCCTCAGGGTGAAGATGAGGCCATGTTTGTAGTTCTAATAGTGTATGGTGGTCCTCAGGGTGAAGATGAGGCCATGCTTGTAGTTCTAATAGTGTCTGGTGGTCCTCAGGGTGAAGTCGAGGCCATGTTTGTAGTTCTAATAGTGTCTGATGGTCCTCAGGGTGAAGACGAGGCCATGTTTGTAGTTCTAATAGTGTCTGATGGTCCTCAGGGTGAAGACGAGGCCATGTTTGTAGTTCTAATAGTGTCTGATGGTCCTCAGGGTGAAGACGAGGCCATGTTTGTAGTTCTAATAGTGTCTGATGGTCCTCAGGGTGAAGACGAGGCCATGTTCGTGGAGTACAGGAAGCAGCTGAAGATGCTGTTGGACCGACTGGCTCAAGTTTCTCCGGAGCTGCTGCTGGAGGCCGTACAGCGAGTCTTCAACAGCACCATGCAGTGAGAGCACGACATTACACCATCACTGATTTATATATTGTCTTATGCAGTTTATTGATCTATTTACTGTTTATTTATTGATATATGTTCCCATTTATTTAGTAAATTACTTATTTAGTTATTTATATATTTATCATTATTTAGTTATTTATATATAATTATTTAGTTATTTATATTTTATTATTTAGTTATTTATATATAATTATTTAGTTATTTAGATATAATTATTTAGTTATTTATATATTATTATTTAGTTATTTATATTTAGTTATTTATATTTAATTATTTAGTTATTTATATATAATTATTTAGTTATTTATATATAATTATTTAGATATTATTTAGTCATTCATATATAATTATTTAGTTATTTAGATATAATTATTTAGTCATTTATATATAATTACCTTCGCATTGAAAATGCCGGAAGGTTATGTTTTGATCGCCGTGTATTTATTTATTTATTTATTTGTATGCGTGTTATTCGCAAAACTCAAAAAGTATTTAACCGAATCGCATGCAATTTGGTGGGATGATTGTTTATTATCCGGGGACCAGTTGATTAGATTTTGGGATAGATCGGGTCAAAGGTCAAGGTCAAAGGCCATGAACAGGTCAAATCTTCTTAAATCACATGGAATTTGGTGGGATGATTGGTTATTATCCGGGGACCATTTGATTAGATTTTGGGATCAATCGGGTCAAAGGTCAAGGTCATGGAAAGGTCAAAATCTTTTTTTTACCATAGTACGATACATTTTTGTCCAATTGGCATGCAACTAATGCCAAAATGTTCATAATTCAATGTCCAATCTTGTGATATGCGAAGGTATGCGCTCTACCGAGTGCCCGTTCTAGTTATTTAGTGCTTCATATATAATTCTACATGCGTGTGAATGTGTGAGGTCATCTTTATTTAAGAGTATTAAACAGTGAGCGCGAACCCTTCTCTATCTAGGACCTGGCAGACCTCGGCCTTCATGGAGGTGGAGGTGGCGGTGCGGCTGCTCTACATGCTCGGTGAAGCTCTGCCGGCATCGCACGGCGCTCATTTCACCGGAGACACGGCGAAGACCAGCGCCCTGCAGGACATGATGAGGACGGTGAGTCTGCACGCCACCGGGGGGCGGAGCCTCACGCCACCGGGGGCGGAGCCTCACGCCGCGTGTTCGATCCCCTCAGCTGGTGTCCTGCGGTGTCAGCAGCTTCCAGCACTGCTCCGTCTCTCTGGAGTTCTTCGAGACCGTCGTGAGATACGACAAGTTCTTCCTGGTGGAGCCGCAGCACATCCCCAACGTGCTGGTGAGGCTGCACACACAATGATACACAATGACATACAATGACACACAATGATACACACATTAGGACACGCATCAGTACACCTGTATGACGCGTCCTCGGTGTTGCGTTCACTGTCAGATGGCGTTTCTGGACCAGCGAGGACTGAGAAACAACAGCCCAAAGGTCCGCAGCAGAGTCGCCTACCTGTTCTCCAGATTCATCAAGACGCTGCAGTGAGTCAAGGAACTATTTATTATGATGATTATTATTATGATGATGTCTTCCCTCAGTAAACATGTAAACATGAGTTCATGTCTCAGTCTCTAGTTTCTAGTCTTCTTCTCTACAGCATGATGTCATCATTTATACTTTATGGTCATTTAGTCAGGCCATAAAGCAGGGGACGCTTTAGGGGCGGGGCTACAGGGTGACAGGCCATAAAGCAGGGGGCGCTTTAGGGGCGGGGCTACAGGGTGACAGGCCATAAAGCAGGGGGCGCTTTAGGGGCGGGGCTACAGGGTGACAGGACATAAAGCAGGGGGCGCTTTAGGGGCGGGGCTACAGGGTGACAGGACATAAAGCAGGGGGCGCTTTAGGGGCGGGGCTACAGGGTGACAGGCCATAAAGCAGGGGGCGCTTTAGGGGCAGGGCTACAGGGTGACAGGCCATAAAGCAGGGGGCGCTTTAGGGGCGGGGCTACAGGGTGACAGGCCATAAAGCAGGGGGTGCTTTAGGGGCGGGGCTACAGGTTGACATAAGGGTTTGCTGTGTTTCCACAGTAAACACATGACGGCCTTCATCGAGGACATCCTGACCAGGATCCAGGACCTGCTGGAACTGGCTCCTCCCGTGAGTACCGACGCGCCGTCTTTCACTCCGAGGACGTGACCTCTGACCTCTGCATCGCTGACTCCGCCCCCTCCTCCCCAGGACAACGGCTTCCCGGCGCTGCTGACCAGCGACGACCAGCTGTTCATGTTCGAGGCGGCCGGCGTGCTGATCGTGAACGCCGAGAGTCCGGCAGAGCGGAAGCAGGCGCTGATGAGAAGCCTCCTGCTGCCGCTGACCGACGCCTTCCGCCTGCTGCTCGCCAAGCTGCCGCTGGAGGCGCCGGACGAGAGGCAGGCCGCGCTCGCCGACTGCCTGAGCCACGCCGTCGGGTTCGCCAGGTGAGGAGCAGCCAGGTGTTCCCATGGAGCTGGGACTGAAGAGGTCATGACATCATCATGTTGGTCAATGTGTTTAGACCAAGTAGAGAGCTAGTAACGCTAGCTAGTAACGTTAGCTAGTAACGCTTGCTAGTAATGCTAGCTAGTAACGCTAGCTAGTAACGCGAGGTTCACTTTAGTTATATGATGGTGTGTTCCCCTCCTGTTCCCTGACGTTCCCCTCCTGTTCCCTGACGTTTCCCTCCTGTTCCCTGACGTTTCCCTCCTGTTCCCTGACGTTCCCCTTCTGTTCCCTGACGCTCCCTCCTGTTCCCTGACGTTCCCTCCTGTTCCCTGACGTTCCCCTCCTGTTCCCTGATGTTTCCCTCCTGTTCCCTGATGTTCCCTCCTGTTCCCTGATGTTTCCCTCCTGTTCCCTGATGTTCCCTCCTGTTCCCTGACGTTCCCCTCCTGTTCTCTGACGTTTCCCTCCTGTTCCCTGACGTTCCCCTCCTGTTCCCTGACGCTCCCTCCTGTTCCCTGACGTTCCCCTCCTGTTCCCTGACGTTTCCCTCCTGTTCCCTGACGCTCCCTCCTGTTCCCTGACGCTCCCTCCTCTTCCCTGATGTTCCCTCCTGTTCCCTGACGTTCTCCTCCTGTTCCCTGACGTTCCCCTCCTGTTCCCTGACGCTCCCTCCTCTTCCCTGACGTTCCCTGACGTTCTCCTGTTCCCTGACGTTCCCCTCCTGTTCCCTGACGCTCCCTCCTGTTCCCTGACGTTCCCTGACGTTTCCCTCCTGTTCCCTGACGCTCCCTCCTCTTCCCTGACGTTCCCTCCTGTTCCCTGACGTTCCCCTCCTGTTCCCTGACGCTCCCTCCTGTTCCCTGACGCTCCCTCCTGTTCCCTGACGCTCCCCCCAGCCGGACCAGCAAGGCGTTCAGCAACAAGCAGACGGTGAAGCAGTGCGGCTGCACCGAGGTCTACAGAGACTGCCTGCAGACCTTCCTGCCCGCGCTGAGCTGTCCCGTCCAGCGGGGGGCGCTGCACAGCTCCGTGCGCTCCTTCCTGCACCGCATGATCATCTGCATGGAGGAGGAGGTGCTGCCCTTCCTCCCCGCCGCCTCCCAGCACATGCTGAAGGACTGCGAGGCCAAAGACCTGCAGGAGTTCATCCCGCTCATCAGCCAGATCGCCGCCAAGTTCAAGGTACGCAGACGAAGACGGATGGGTCATGACCTCATGGCGTGATGGGTCATGACCTCATGGCGTGATGGGTCATGACCTCATGGCGTGATGGGTCATGACCTCATGGCGTGATGGGTCATGACCTCATGGCGTGATGGGGTCATGACCTCATGGCGTGATGGGTCATGACCTCATGGCGTGATGGGGTCATGACCTCATGGCGTGATGGGTCATGACCTCATGGCGTGATGGGTCATGACCTCATGGCGTGATGGGTCATGACCTCATGGCGTAATGGGTCATGACCTCATGGCGTAATGGGTCATGACCTCATGGCGTGATGGGGTCATGACCTCATGGCGTGATGGGTCATGACCTCATGGCGTGATGGGTCATGACCTCATGGCGTAATGGGTCATGACCTCATGGCGTGATGGGTCATGACCTCATGGCGTGATGGGGTCATGACCTCATGGCGTGATGGGTCATGACCTCATGGCGTGATGGGTCATGACCTCATGGCGTGATGGGTCATGACCTCATGGCGTGATGGGTCATGACCTCATGGCGTGATGGGTCATGACCTCATGGTGATGGGTCATGACCTCATGGCGTGATGGGTCATGACCTCATGGCGTGATGGGTCATGACCTCATGGCGTGATGGGTCATGACCTCATGGCGTGATGGGTCATGACCTCATGGCGTGATGGGTCATGACCTCATGGCGTAATGGGTCATGACCTCATGGCGTGATGGGGTCATGACCTCATGGCGTGATGGGTCATAACCTCATGGTGTGATGGGTCATGACCTCATGGCGTGATGGGTCATGACCTCATGGTGTGATGGGTCATGACCTCATAGCGTAATGGGTCATGACCTCATGGGGTCATGGCGTGATGGGGTCATGACCTCATGGCGTGATGCCCTCATGGCGTGATGCCCTCATGGTGTGATGCCCTCATGGCGTGATGCCCTCATGGCGTGATGGCGTGATGACCTCATGGCGTGATGACGTCATGGCGTGATGACCTCATGGCGTGATGACCTCATGGCGTGATGATGTGGTGACCTCATGGCGTGATGTCTATCCTGATGGCGCCGCGGACGGTCGCCTCGGTGTGTTGGTGTGCGATGTTTTTTGTTGTGTTCGTTTTAAATACTGTTTTCTGCTGGGATTCCCAGAGCTCTTTCACCAGAGAAGAGCTCTTGAACATCAGGGGAACAACTCCAGCGGATTTACTTCCAACGTTTTTAACTTCTGTGGAGTTACTGGACATTTTGTAAAGGTGTGCTCACCCACGCCTGTGAGATGCCGGCGGAGAGGGAAACGCTCAGGGCGCTTATGGCTACGGAAACGGGATCTCGTACAGCGCTGCCGGGCATATTTCTCCAACGTCCGCTCACTGTGCAACAAACTGGACGAACTCCAGCTGCTGGTGGGAGAGACAGAGACTTCTCCTCATCCTCCGCTCTGTGCTTCACGGAATCATGGCTTAGTGGCTCGATACCAGACTCTGCGCTCCAGCTCGCTGGCTTCCAGCTGTTCCGAGCGGACCGGGTCACGGAGCTCTCCGGAAAAAAAGGGTGGAGGAATCTGCTTTTACCTCAACAACGGCTGGTGCAACGACGTAACGGTGATTCTACAGCACTGTTCGCCGGACCTGGAATCTTTATCATTCACTGCAAACCCTTCTACTCCCACGTGAGTTCGCTTCATTCATCCTGGCCGGAGTTTACATGCCGCGAAGGAACGTGAACGAGGCACAACAGACCTCGCCGAACAGATACGGTGTGTGGAGCGGACCTTCCCGGACTCTTTAGTTATTGTACTCGGGGATTTTAACAAAGGAAACCTCAGCCACGAACTCCCTAAATATAGACAGTTAATTAAATGCCCTACCAGAGAGAAGAGCATTCTGGACCACTGCTACACAACAATCAGCAGGGCCTATCACGCCGTCCCTCGAGCTGCACTGGGAAACTCTGACCACGTCATGGTTCATCTGATTCCCTCATACAGGCAGAGACTAAAGCTCTGCAAACCTGTGGTGAGGAAGTTTAAGAAGTGGACCAGTGAGGCTCTGGAGGATCTACGGGCGTGTTTGGACTGTACTGACTGGGATGTCTTCAGGACTGCTACCAACAGCCTGGATGAGTACACAGAGGCTGTAACTTCCTACATCAGCTTCTGTGAGGACAGCTGTATTCCATCCAGCTCCAGGGTGAGTTATAACAACGACAAACCCTGGTTCACAGCGGAGCTCAGGAAGCTAAGACTGCAGAAGGACCAGGCATTCAGGAGTGGGGACAAGGACCTGTACACAGAGTCCAAATACAGGTTTAGCAAGGCGGTGAGAGATGCTAAACGACTGTACTCTGAGAAACTGCAACAGCAGCTCTCAGCAAACGACTCTGCTTCTGTCTGGAGAGGGCTCAGGCAGATCACCAACTACAAGCCCAAATCACCCCACTCCATGAACAATGTGCTTCTGGCAGACGAGCTAAATGAGTTCTACTGCCGCTTTGAAAGTCAATGGAGCAGTCCTGAGACAATCCCCCACAGCCCCACCAACAAGCCACAGACCATCAGCCCACCCTCCCGCAGCCCAGCAGGGGCCCACACCTCTGAGCACCCTCCATCAACTCAGCGACGCCTCGTCATCCTGGAGAGAGCCGTCACCAGGCTGTTTAAAAAGCAGAACCCCGCAGCAGCGGGCCCGGACTCCGCCTCCCCTCCACCCTGAAGCACTGTGCTGACCAGCTGTCTCCGTGTTCACCGACATCTTCAACACCTCCCTGGAGACATGCCACGTTCCAGCCTGCTTCAAGGCCTCCACCATCATCCCGTCCCCAAAACCCAAGATCACAGGACTCAATGACTACAGGCCCATCGCCTGACCTCTGTGGTCATGAAGTCCTTTGAACGCTTGGTCCTGTCACACCTCAAGACCATCACCGACCCACTCCTGGACCCCCTGCAGTTCGCCTACAGAGCCAACAGGTCTGCAGACGATGCAGTCAACATGGCCCTTCACTACATCCTCCAGCATCTGGACTCCCGAGGAACCTACGCCAGGATCCTGTTTGTGGACTTCAGCTCTGCCTTCAATACGATCATCCCGTCCTGCTGCAGGACAAGCTCTCCCAGCTGCACGTGCCCGACTCCACCTGCAGGTGGATCACAGACTTCCTGACCGACAGGAAGCAGCACGTGAGGCTGGGGAAACACGTCTCAGGCTCCCGGACCACCAGCACGGGTTCCCCAAGGCTGTGTTCTCTCCCTCTGCTGTTCTCCCTGTACACCAACAGCTGCACCTCCAGTCACCAGTCCGTCAAGCTCCTAAAGTTCATGGATGACACCACCCTCATTGGACTCATCTCTGGTGGGGACGAGACCGCCTACAGGTGGGAGACTGACCACCTGGTGACCTGGTGCAGCCAGAACAACCTGGAGCTCAACGCCTGAAGACAGTGGAGATGGTTGTGGATTTCAGGAGGAATGCAGCCCCACCCGCCCTCTCATCCTGTGTGACTCTGCCGACGCTGTGGAGTCCTACCGCTTCCTGGGCTCCATCATCTCCCAGGACCTCAAGTGGGAGCTGAACATCGGCTCCATCTCCAAGAAGGCCCAGCAGAGGATGTTCTTCCTGAGGCAGCTGAGGAAATTCAACCTGCCAGGAAGATGATGGTACAGTTCTACACGGCCATCGTTGAGTCCACCATCTGCTCCTCCATCACCGACTGGCACCCTGCAGCCACAGCCAAAGACAAGCGCAGGCTGCAGAGCATCATCCGCTCGGCCGAGAGGGTTATCGGCTGCAATCTGCCTTCCTCCAGGTCCTGTTCACTTCCAGGTCACTGAAGCGGGCCAGAAAGATTGTCGCCGACCCTCCCACCCTGGACACTCCTGTTCGAGTCCCTCCCTCGGGAGGAGGCTGCGTCCATCATGACTAAGTCCACCCGCCACAACAAAAGCTTTTTCCGTCGGCGGTCGGGCTCATGAATGGACCCCGGACTGACTGACTGTCACCCCAGGACTACCACCTCTTCTTCCACCTTCCTCTCTCCTCCTTCTTCCCGCCTCCTTCCTCTTCCTCCTCCTCCTCTTCCTCCCACCTCCTCCCTCCTCCTTCTTCTTCCCTCCTCCACACACGTCACTTTAACATGCACTTCAACTAAAACACACCACTTGAAGCACACACCCAAACACTCTCACATTATTTGTTGTTTTTCCGTCGCGTTGATTGTTGTTTGTTTGTCATGTCCAAATGTTGCACCTTCCACCAAAAAAAATTCCTCGTTTGTTTGTGAAAACATTCTTTGGCAATAAACCTGTTTCTGATTCTGATTCTGATTCTGATTATGGCGTGATGATGTGGTGACCTCATGGCGTGATGGGGTCATGACCTCATGGCGTGATGACCTCATGGCGTGATGATGTGGTGACCTCATGGCGTGATGACCTTATGGCGTGATGATGTGGTGACCTCATGGCGTGATGGGGTCATGACCTCATGGCGTGATGGGTCATGACCTCATGGCGTAATGGGTCATGACCTCATGGTGTGATGGGTCATGACCTCATGGTGTGATGCCCTCATGGTGTGATGCCCTCATGGCGTGATGATGTCATGGCGTGATGGCGTGATGATGTGGTGACCTCATGGCGTGATGACCTTATGGCGTGATGATGTGGTGACCTCATGGCGTGATGGGGTCATGACCTCATGGCGTGATGATGTGGTGACCTCATGGCGTGATGACCTTATGGCGTGATGATGTGGTGACCTCATGGTGTGATGGGGTCATGACCTCATGGCGTGATGGGTCATGACCTCATGGCGTAATGGGTCATGACCTCATGGCGTGATGGGTCATGACCTCATGGCGTGATGGGTCATGACCTCATGGCGTGATGGGTCATGACCTCATGGCGTGATGGGTCATGACCTCATGGCGTGATGGGTCATGACCTCATGGCGTGATTGGGTCATGCCCTCATGGCGTGATGATGTGGTGACCTCATGGCGTGATGACGTCATGGCGACCTCTCTCCCTGCAGCAGCAGGTGTCGCCCTTCCTCCAGCAGGTCTTCATGCCGCTCGTGCTCGCCATCTTCGGCGTGTTGGCGCGGCCGGCGGAGGACAACGACCAGGCGGCGGCGCTGGAGAAGCAGATGCTGAGGAGGAGCTACTTCACCTTCATCCAGACGGTCGCAGGGAGCGGGATGAACGAGGTGATGGCCAACCAGGGTGAGACACATGGAACAACAACAACAACATGTGTTCAAGCAACAGAGAAACAACAGATGAAACATGTCCAGGCTACAGTTCCCCTCTGCGTCCAGTCACTATGCTAAGCTAAGCTAACATACCTGCAGACACACAAAATAACTCTTGTTTGTTGTTGTTGTTTTTCAGGAGCGGAGAACATCGAGCGCGTGGTGTTCACCATCATCCAGGGAGCCGTGGACTTCCCCGACCCCATCGCCCAGAAGACCTGCTTCCTGGTTCTGTCCAAGCTGGTGGAGCTGTGGGGTGAGAGCTGGGGCCTCTGGGGGGGTTGTCCTCTTGTCCTCTTGTTGTTGTTGTCCTCTTGTTGTCCTCACGCTATCCTCTGGCCTGCAGGCGGTAAAGACGGCATGGTGGGGTTCCCAGACTTTGTCTACAAGCACATTGTTCCTGCTTGTTTTCTGGCGCCTCTCAAACCGACCTTTGACCTCTCGGACGCTCAGACGCTGCTGGTGAGTCCCTGCAGCCACGCGGGAGCAAGTTAGTGTGTAGTGATGGGTTAGTTAGTGTGTAGTGATGGGTTAGTCAGTGTATTGATGGGTTAGTTAGTGTAGTGATGGGTTAGTGTGTAGTGATGGGTTAGTCAGTGTGTATTGATGGGTTAGTTAGTGTAGTGATGGGTTAGTTAGTGTGTAGTGATGGGTTAGTTAGTGTGTAGTGATGGGTTAGTCAGTGTGTAGTGATGGGTTAGTTAGTGTGTAGTGATGGGTTAGTTAGTGTGTAGTGATGGGTTAGTGTGTAGTGATGGGTTAGTGTTAGTTGGTGTTAGTGTGAGTTAGTGTTAATTAGTTAGTGTGTAGTGATCGGTTAGTGTGTAGTGATTGGTTAGTTAGTTAGTGTGTTGTGATGGGTTAATTAGTGTGTAGTGATGGTTTAGTTAGTTAGTGTGCAGTGATGGTTTAGTTAGTTAGTGTGCAGTGATGGGTTAGTTACTTAGTGTGTAGTGATTGGTTAGTTAGTGTGCAGTGATGGGTTAGTTAGTGTGTAGTGATGGGTTAGTTACTTAGTGTGTAGTGATTAGTTAGTTAGTGTGTAGTGATGGGTTAGTTAGTGTGTAGTGATGGGTTAGCTAGTGTTTAGTGATGGGTTAGTTAGTTAGTGTGTAGTGATGAGTTAGTTAGTGTGCAGTGATGGGTTAGTTAGTTTGTGTGTAGTGATGAGTTAGTTAGTGTGTAGTGATTGGTTAGTTAGTTAGTGTGTAGTGATGGGTTAGTTAGTTAGTGTGTAGTGATTGGTTAGTTAGTGTGTAGTGATGGGTTAGTTAGTGTGTAGTGATTGGTTAGTTAGTTAGTGTGTAGTGATGGGTTAGTGTTAGTTGGTGTTATTTAGTGTGAGTTAGTGTTAATTAGTTAGTGTTAGTGTGAAGTGATCGGTTAGTTAGTTAGTGCAGTGATGGGTTAGTTAGTGTGCAGTGATGGGTTAGTTAATTAGTGTGTAGTGATGGGTTAGTTAGTTAGTGTGTAGTGATTGGTTAGTTAGTGTGTAGTGATGAGTTAGTTAGTGTGTAGTGATGAGTTAGTTAGTGTGTAGTGATGAGTTAGTTAGTGTGTAGTGATGGGTTGGTTAGTTAGTGTTTAGTGAAGGGTTAGTTAGTGTGTAGTGATGGGTTAGTAAGTGTTTAGTGATGGGTTAGTTAGTGTGTGTTTAGTGATGGGTTAGTTAGTGTTTAGTGATGGGTTAGTTAGTGTTTAGTGATGGGTTAGTTAGTGTGTAGTGATGGGTTAGTGTGTAGTGATGAGTTAGTTAGTGTTTAGTGATTGGTTAGTTAGTGTGTAGTGATGGGTTAGTTAGTTAGTGTTTAGTGATGGGTTAGTTATTTAGTGTGTAGTGATGAGTTAGTTAGTGTGTAGTGATTGGTTAGTTTGTGTGTAGTGATGTGTTAGTTAGTTAGTGTTTAGTGATGGGTTAGTTAGTGTGTAGTGATGGGTTAGTTAGTGTGTGTTTAGTGATGGGTTAGTTAGTGTGTAGTGATGGGTTAGTTAGTGTTTAGTGATGGGTTAGTGTGTAGTGATGGGTTAGTTAGTGTGTAGTGATGGGTTAGTTAGTTAGTGTTTAGTGATGGGTTAGTTAGTGTGTAGTGGGTTAGTTAGTGTTTAGTGATGGGTTAGTTAGTTAGTGTGTAGTGATGTGTTAGTTAGTGTGTAGTGATGGGTTAGTTAGTGTTTAGTGATGGGTTAGTTAGTGTTTGGTGATGGGTTAGTTAGTGTTTAGTGATGGGTTAGTTAGTGTGTAGTGATTGGTTAGTTAGTGTGTAGTGATGGGTTAGTTAGTTAGTGTTTAGTGATGGGTTAGTGTTTAGTGATGGGTTAGTTAGTTAGTTTTTAGTGATGGGTTAGTTAGTTAGTGTGTAGTGATGAGTTAGTGTGTAGTGATGGGTTAGTTAGTGTGTAGTGATGGGTTAGTTAGTGTGTAGTGATTGGTTAATTAGTGTGTAGTGATGGGTTAGTTAGTTAGTGTGTAGTGATGGGTTAATTAGTGTGTAGTGATGGGTTAGTTAGTTAGTGTTTAGTGATGGGTTAGTTAGTGTGTAGTGATGGGTTAGTTAGTGTGTAGTGATGGGTTAGTTAGTTAGTGTTTAGTGATGGGTTAGTTAGTGTGTAGTGGGTTAGTTAGTGTTTATTGATGGGTTAGTTAGTTAGTGTTTAGTGATGGGTTAGTTAGTTAGTGTGTAGTGATGTGTTAATAAGTTAGTTAGTGTGTAGTGATGGGTTAGTTAGTGTGTAGTGATTAGTTAGTGTGTAGTGATTGGTTAGTGTGTAGTGATGAGTTAGTTAGTGTGTAGTGATGAGTTAGTGTGTAGTGATGGGTTAGTTAGTGTGTAGTGATTGGTTAGTTAGTGATGGGTTAGTTAGTTAGTGTTTAGTGATGCGTTAGTTGGTTAGTGTATAGTGATGAGTTAGTTAGTGTGTAGTGATGAGTTAGTTAGTGTGTAGTGATGGGTTAGTTAGTGTGTAGTGATGGGTTAGTTAGTGTGTAGTGATTGGTTAATTAGTGTGTAGTGATGGGTTAGTTAGTTAGTGTGTAGTGATTGGTTAGTTAGTGTGTAGTGATGGGTTAGTTAGTGTGTAGTGATTGGTTAGTTAGTTAGTGTGTAGTGATGTGTTAGTTGGTGTTATTTAGTGTGAGTTAGTGTTAATTAGTTAGTGTTAGTGTGAAGTGATCGGTTAGTGTTAGTTAGTTAGTGTGCAGTGATGGGTTAGTTAGTGTGCAGTGATGGGTTAGTTAATTAGTGTGCAGTGATGGGTTAGTTAGTGTGTAGTGATGGGTTAGTGTTAGTTGGTGTTATTTAGTGTTAATTAGTTAGTGTTAGTGTGAAGTGATCGGTTACTGTTAGTTAGTTAGTGTGCAGTGATGGGTTAGTTAATTAGTGTGTGGTGATTGGTTAGTTAGTGTGCAGTGATGGGTTAGTTAGTTAGTGTGTAGTGATTGTTTAGTTAGTTAGTGTGTAGTGATGGGTTGGTTAGTGTGTAGTGATGGGTTGGTTAGTTAGTGTGTAGCGATGGGTTAGTTAGTTAGTGTGTAGTGATGAGTTAGTTAGTTAGTGTGTAGTGATGGGTTAGTTAGTTAGTGTGTAGTGATTGGTTAGTTAGTGTGTAGTGATGAGTTAGTTAGTTTTTGATTGATTGATTGATTGATATATTTATTTGTCGTTTGCCAGAGTACAGGTACAAAAGCATCGAAATTACAAGAAAGGGTGGATGAAAGATTACAGCATAACATGAGGGAAGAAGGCGAGAAAAAACACCAACCCCCCGACTATGCCCCGAGAGGGGTACAGTGTGGGAGCAGGAAAAACACCTTAGCACATAAGCACATACATTTTAGACATGACTTGCAACGAGTAGGAAGGGGGAGGAGGTAATCCAACAACTGGGTGATCTAAGCCCATCCATTGGGGCAGAAGGTAACCAGCACCGACAAGCAGCCAGCCGGCCCGGCGCCATCACAGCAGCGCCAGCCACAGCCCCGTCCGTCACACTGGGGTAAAAAGCAGGCGGCGTGGGATGGGGGGGGTAGTGAATGCAAATCAGTATTATTGAAAGTTCGTGTGCGTGTTCTGGTGTGTCGTCCTCCCCCAGGCCACAACAGACAGAGTTCTCAGTCCGCAAGATGGTCGTTGCCATGGAGATAGCCTTGAAAGGTCCTGGGAGAAAACAACCACAGGTGTCTGTGGATAGGGGGAAGGGAATGAGAGGTTCTCACTTCAGCGATCTTCAGGGAGTTGTTGTTCCAGTAACGGCCTTGGCCAAGGCCCGTTCTGGTTGAGGGAGCAGCAGATAAGATTGGGATTGTTTGGTCTTCCAGCAGCTACATCCAATTTGCGCACCTACTATTCCACCACTTTCCTCCCATTTTTCAAATCGATCCAATTTCGTCGGGCAGCCTTAGGGGCTTTTTAACGGCTGTCACCGTTTCCTTAATTTTCCGATAAACCAGGGCAACGCCAAATCCAAACAGCAGAAATCCTGTAATCATAGTTCGGAATAGGTAGATGTCATCTCGTCCTCCACGGAAAGGCGGCTAGGCACACGACACGTCCATCGTGTAACCAGCTGCAACGTCCCGGCAGGACGGGCAGGTTCCCAACCCAAGCTTCGTCGAGAAGCGGTGTCAGTGCGTTGAGAGACCAGTTGATCAGATGATCAGTTGATCGGTCCATGGTTTTTAGTTCGAAGAGCGATGAGGAGAGAGTCTCTCAAGTATAAAACAAGACAAGACATGACGAGAGAAGCCAAGCAGGGAAGGGAAGGTCATGGGGAGGAGAGGGAGAGAAAATGCGACCGCCTTCGAAGAGAGCCAAAGTGTGTAGTGATGAGTTAGTTAGTGTGTAGTGATGGGTTGGTTAGTTAGTGTTTAGTGAAGGGTTAGTTAGTGTGTAGTGATGGGTTAGTAAGTGTTTAGTGATGGGTTAGTTAGTGTGTAGTGATGGGTTAGTGTGTAGTGATGAGTTAGTTAGTTAGTGTTTAGTGATTTGTTAGTTAGTGTGTAGTGATGGGTTAGTTAGTTAGTGTTTAGTGATGGGTTAGTTATTTAGTGTGTAGTGATGAGTTAGTTAGTGTGTAGTGATTGGTTAGTTTGTGTGTAGTGATGTGTTAGTTAGTTTGTGTGTAGTGATGTGTTAGTAAGTTAGTGTGTAGTGATGAGTTAGTTAGTGTGTAGTGATGAGTTAGTTAGTGTGTAGTGATGGGTTAGTTAGTTAGTGTTTAGTGATGGGTTAGTTAGTGTGTAGTGATGGGTTAGTTAGTGTGTAGTGATGGGTTAGTTAGTGTTTAGTGATGGGTTAGTGTGTAGTGATTGGTTAGTTAGTGTGTAGTGATGGGTTAGTTAGTTAGTGTTTAGTGGGTTAGTTAGTGTTTAGTGATGGGTTAGTTAGTGTTTAGTGATGTTAGTTAGTGTGTAGTGATGGGTTAGTTAGTGTGTAGTGATGTGTTAGTTAGTGTGTAGTGATGAGTTAGTGTGTAGTGATGGGTTAGTTAGTGTTTGGTGATGGGTTAGTTAGTGTTTAGTGATGGGTTAGTCAGTGTGTATTGATGGTTTAGTTAGTGTGTAGTGATTGGTTAGTTAGTGTGTAGTGATGGGTTAGTTAGTGTTTAGTGATGGGTTAGTGTTTAGTGATGGGTTAGTTAGTTAGTGTTTAGTGATGGGTTAGTTAGTTAGTGTGTAGTGATGGGTTAGTTAGTGTGTAGTGATGAGTTAGTTAGTGTGTAGTGATGAGTTAGTGTGTAGTGATGGGTTAGTTAGTGTGTAGTGATGGGTTAGTTAGTGTGTAGTGATGAGTTAGTTAGTGTGTAGTGATGAGTTAGTTAGTGTGTAGTGATGGGTTAGTTAGTGTGTAGTGATTGGTTAATTAGTGTGTAGTGATGGGTTAGTTAGTGTGTAGTGATTGGTTAGTTAGTGTGTGTTTAGTGATGGGTTAGTTAGTGTTTAGTGATGGGTTAGTTAGTGTGTAGTGATGGGTTAGTGTGTAGTGATTGGTTAGTTAGTTAGTGTGTAGTGATGGGTTAGTGTTAGTTGGTGTTATTTAGTGTGAGTTAGTGTTAATTAGTTAGTGTTAGTGTGAAGTGATCGGTTAGTGTTAGTTAGTTAGTGTGCAGTGATGGGTTAGTTAATTAGTGTGGTGATTGGTTAGTTAGTGTGCAGTGATGGGTGAGTTAGTGTGTAGTGATTGGTTAGTTAGTGTGTAGTGATGGGTTGGTTAGTGTGTAGTGATGGGTTGGTTATTTAGTGTGTAGCGATGGGTTAGTTAGTTAGTGTGTAGTGATGAGTTAGTTAGTGTGTAGTGATGGGTTAGTTAGTTAGTGTGTAGTGATGGGTTAGTTAGTGTGTAGTGATTGGTTAATTAGTGTGTAGTGATGGGTTAGTTAGTTAGTGTGTAGTGATGGGTTAGTTAGTGTGTGCTTAGTGATGGGTTAGTTAGTGTTTAGTGATGGGTTAGTTAGTGTGTAGTGATGTGTTAGTTAGTTTGTGTGTAGTGATGTGTTAGTAAGTTAGTGTGTAGTGATGAGTTAGTTAGTGTGTAGTGATGAGTTAGTTAGTGTGTAGTGATGGGTTAGTTAGTGTTTAGTGATGGGTTAGTTAGTGTGTAGTGATGGGTTAGTTAGTGTGTAGTGATGTGTTAGTAATTTAGTTAGTGTGTAGTGATGAGTTAGTTAGTGTGTAGTGATGGGTTAGTGTTAGCGTTAACTCGGCTTCCTCTGTTTTTCAGACGCTGTCTGAAGTTTCTCTCACGCTGAAGATGATTCATCTCAAACGGGTAACAGCCTCATGGACTTATCATGACATCACATACATGACATCACATACATGACATACATGACATCACATACATGACATGACATCACATACATGACATCACATACATGACATCACATACATGACATACATGACATCACATACATGACATCACATACATGACATCACATGCACCTCTAGTGGGACCTCTAGTGGGACCTCTAGTAGGACCTCTAATGGTACCTCTAATGGGACCTCTAGTAGGACCTCTAGTAGGACCTCTAGTAGGACCTCTAGTGGGACCTCTAGTGGGACCTCTAGTGGGACCTCTAGTGGGACCTCTAGTGGGACCTCTAATGGTACCTCTAGTAGGACCTCTAGTGGGACCTCTAGTGGGACCTCTAGTGGGACCTCTAGTAGGACCTCTAGTGGGACCTTTAGTGGGACCTCGAGTGGTACCTCTAGTGGTACCTCTAGTGGGACCTCTAGTGGGACCTCTAGTGGGACCTCTAGTTGGACCTCTAATGGTACCTCTAGTGGGACATCTAGTAGGACTTCTAGTAGGACCTCTAGTGGGCTCTATATCTGATCCCTTCAGTCAGTGGAGTGGACTAGATCTCCTTCTGGTCTAAGCTGGATTAAGGATCACATCCAGACCAGCAGCCTGGTACCCCATACAGCAAATACACTAGTACTCTAGCAGATCCACTTATGTAGAGCAGGTCTATAGCTGGGGTCCAGGGTCCTAGTGGTCCAGGGTCCTAGTGGTCCAGGGTCCTCATGGTCCAGGTTCCTCGTGGTCCAGGGTCCTAGTGGTCCATGGTCCTAGTGGTCCAGGGTCCTCATGGTCCAGGGTCCTCGTGGTCCAGGGTCCTAGTGGTCCATGGTCCTAGTGGTCCAGGGTCCTTGTGGTCCAGGTACCTTGTGGTCCAGGGTCCTTGTGGTCCAGGTACCTTGTGGTCCAGTGTCCTAGTGGTCCAGGGTCCTCGTGGTCCAGGGTCCTCGTGGTCCAGGGTCCTAGTGGTCCAGGGTCCTAGTGGTCCAGGGTCCTAGTGGTCCAGGGTCCTCGTGGTCCAGGTACCTAGTGGTCCAGGTACCTAGTGGTCCAGGGTCCTCGTGGTCCAGGGTCCTCGTCCAGGTACCTAGTGGTCCAGGGTCCTCGTGGTCCAGGTACCTAGTGGTCCTGGGTCCTCGTGGTCCAGGGTCCTCGTCCAGGTACCTAGTGGTCCAGGGTCCTTGTGGTCCAAGGTCCTCGTGGTCCAGGGTCCTCGTGGTCCAGGGTCCTAGTGGTCCAAGGTCCTCGTGGTCCAGGTACCTAGTGGTCCAGGGTCCTCGTGGTCCAGGGTCCTAGTGGTCCAAGGTCCTCGTGGTCCAGGTACCTAGTGGTCCAAGGTCCTCGTGGTCCAGGGTCCTAGTGGTCCAAGGTCCTCATGGTCCAGGGTCCTAGTGGTCCAGGGTCCTAGTGGTCCAGGGTCCTAGTGGTCCAAGATCCTCGTGGTCCAGGGTCCTCGTGGTCCAGGATCCTAGTGGTCCAAGGTCCTCGTGGTCCAGGGTCCTCGTGGTCCAGGGTCCTCGTGGTCCAGGGTCCTAGTGGTCCATGGTCCTCGTGGTCCAGGGTCCTAGTGGTCCAAGGTCCTCGTGGTCCAGGGTCCTAGTGGTCCAGGGTCCTAGTGGTCCAGGGTCCTAGTGGTCCAAGATCCTAGTGGTCCAGGGTCCTCGTGGTCCAGGGTCCTAGTGGTCCAGGGTCCTAGTGGTCCAGGGTCCTAGTGGTCCAAGATCCTACTGGTCCAGGGTCCTAGTGGCCCAGGTACCTAGTGGTCCAGGGTCCTAGTGGTCCAGGTACCTAGTGGCCCAGGTACCTAGTGGTCCAGGGTCCTAGTGGTCCAGGTACCTAGTGGTCCAGGGTCCTAGTGGTCCATGGTCCTAGTGGTCCAGGTACCTAGTGGTCCAGGGTCCTAGTGGTCCAGGGTCCTAGTGGTCCAGGTACCTAGTGGTCCAGGGTCCTAGTGGTCCAGGGTCCTAGTGGTCCAGGGTCCTAGTGGTCCAGGGTCCTAGTGGTCCAGGGTCCTAGTGGTCCAGGTACCTAGTGGTCCAGGGTCCTAGTGGTCCAGGGTCCTAGTGGTCCAGGTACCTAGTGGTCCAGGGTCCTAGTGGTCCAGGGTCCTCGTGGTCCAGGGTCCTAGTGGTCCAGGTACCTAGTGGTCCAGGGTCCTCGTGGTCCAGGGTCCTAGTGGTCCAGGGTCCTCGTGGTCCAGGGTCCTCGTGGTCCAGGGTCCTCGTGGTCCAGGTACCTAGTGGTCCAGGGTCCTCGTGGTCCAGGGTCCTCGTGGTCCAGGTACCTAGTGGTCCAGGTTCCTAGTGGTCCAGGTTCCTAGTGGTCCAGGGTCCTAGTGGTCCAGGGTCCTAGTGGTCCAGGGTCCTCGTGGTCCAGGGTCCTCGTGGTCCAGGTACCTAGTGCTCCAGGGTCCTAGTGGTCCAGGGTCCTAGTGGTCCAGGTACCTAGTGGTCCAGGGTCCTAGTGGTCCAGGGTCCTAGTGGTCCAGGGTCCTCGTGGTCCAGGTACCTAGTGGTCCAGGGTCCTAGTGGTCCAGGGTCCTCGTGGTCCAGGTACCTAGTGGTCCAGGGTCCTAGTGGTCAGGGTCCTAGTGGTCCAGGGTCCTAGTGGTCCAGGGTCCTAGTGGTCCAGGGTCTCGTGGTCAGGGTCTAGTGGTCCAGGGTCCCTAGTGGTCAGGGTCCTAGTGGTCCAGGGTCCTAGTGGTCAGGGTCTAGTGGTCCAGGGTCCTAGTGGTCCAAGGTCCTCGTGGTCCAGAGACCGAGCGGTCCAGGGTCCTCGTGGTCCAGGGTCCTGTGGTCAGGGTCGTGGTCCAGGGTCTCGTGGTCCAGGGTCCTAGTGGTCCAGGGTCTCGTGGTCCAGGGTCCTCGTGGTCAGGGTCCTAGTGGTCCAGGGTCCTAGTGGTCCAGGGTCCTAGTGGTCCAGGGTCCTAGTGGTCCAGGGTCCTCGTGGTCCAGGGTCCTAGTGGTCCAGGTACCTAGTGGTCCAGGGTCCTAGTGGTCAGGTCTCGTGGTTCAGGTCTCGTGGTTCAGGTCTCGTGGTTCAGGTCTCGTGGTGGTCCAGGTCTCGTGGTCAGGGTCCTAGTGGTCCAGGGTCTCGTGGTCCAGGGTCCTAGTGGTCCAGGGTCTCGTGGTCCAGGGTCTCGTGGTCCAGGTACCTAGTGGTCAGGGTCCTAGTGGTCCAGGGTCTCGTGGTCCAGGGTCCTAGTGGTCCAGGGTCTAGTGGTCCAGGTCGTGGGTCCAGGTCTCGTGGTTCAGGTCTCGTGGTTCAGGTCTCGTGGTCCAGGGTCCTAGTGGTCCAGGGTCCTAGTGGTCCAGGTACCTAGTGGTCCAGGGTCCTAGTGGTCCAGGGTCCTAGTGGTCCAGGGTCCTAGTGGTCCAGGTACCTAATGGTCCAGGGTCCTAGTGGTCCAGGGTCCTAGTGGTCCAGGTACCTAGTGGTCCAGGGTCCTCGTGGTCCAGGGTCCTCGTGGTCCAGGGTCCTCGTGGTCCAGGTACCTAGTGGTCCAGGGTCCTCGTGGTCCAGGTACCTAGTGGTCCAGGGTCCTAGTGGTCCAGGGTCCTAGTGGTCCAGGGTCCTCGTGGTCTCGTGGTCCAGGGTCCTAGTGGTCAGGGTCCTCGTGGTCCAGGGTCTCGTGGTCCAGGGTCCTAGTGGTCCAGGGTCGTGGTCCAGGTCCTAGTGGTCCAGGGTCCTAGTGGTCCAGGGTCCTAGTGGTCCAGGGTCCTAGTGGTCCAGGGTCCTCGTGGTCCAGGGTCCTCGTGGTCCAGGGTCCTCGTGGTCCAGGGTCCTAGTGGTCCAGGTACCTAGTGGTCCAGGGTCCTAGTGGTCCAGGGTCCTCGTGGTCCAGGGTCCTCGTGGTCCAGGGTCCTAGTGGTCCAGGGTCCTAGTGGTCCAGGGTCCTCGTGGTCCAGGGTCCTCGTGGTCCAGGGTCCTCGTGGTCCAGGGTCCTAGTGGTCCCGTGGTCTAGCCTCCCAGGTAGAGGTGCTACCTGAGTGTTGCTCCATGAGTTTGATGAGTTTCTTCTTCTCTGGTTTCTCTCTCAGGGGCCGGAGTTCATCCACTTCCTGCAGCAGGAGTATCTCCCGTCGCTGCAGGTGTCGCCAGAGATCTCTCAGGTGAGTCCCACACTCTGATGTCTTTATATGTGTGTATATATATATATTTATATATATATGTATATATATATTTATGTATATATATATTTATGTACATATATATTTATGTACATATATATATGTATGTATGTATATATATGTATATATTTATGTACATGTATGTATATATATATGTATGTGTGTATATATATATATCTATATACTTATATATATGTATACATATATATGTATATGTATACATATATATGTATATATATACATATATATGTGTGTATATATGTATATATATCCATATAT
Organism: Pseudoliparis swirei; assembly: GCF_029220125.1. Classification (NCBI taxonomy): domain Eukaryota; kingdom Metazoa; phylum Chordata; class Actinopteri; order Perciformes; family Liparidae; genus Pseudoliparis; species Pseudoliparis swirei. Next base: position 892,454 of record NC_079397.1, read on the forward strand.
ATGTGTGTATATATGTATATACAGGACTGTCTCAGAAAATTAGAATATTGTGATAAAGTTCTTTATTTTCTGTAATGCAATTAAAAAAACAAAAATGTCATGCATTCTGGATTCATTACAAATCAACTGAAATATTGCAAGCCTTTTATTCTTTTAATATTGCTGATTATGGCTTACAGCTTAAGAAAACTCAAATATCCTATCTCTAAATATTAGAATATCATGAAAAAGTATACTAGTAGGGTATTAAACAAATCACTTGAATCGTCTAATTAACTCGAAACACCTGGAAACACATTTTCAAATGTTTGATTTTGTTTTGCTGTTATAAATCTTTTTTTTTACTTGGTCTGAGGAAATATTAAAATTTTATGAGATAGGATTTTAGAGTTTTCTTAAGCTGTAAGCCATAATCAGCAATATTAAAAGAATAAAAGGCTTGCAATATTTCAGTTGATTTGTAATGAATCCAGAATGCATGACATTTCTGTTTTTTTAATTGCATTACAGAAAATAAAGAACTTTATCACAATATTCTAATTTTCGGAGACAGTCCTGTATATACATATATATATGTGTATATGTATATATATATGTGTATATGTATATACACATATATATGTATATATATACATATATATGTGTGTATATGTATATATACATATATATGTGTGTATATGTATATATACATATATATGTGTGTATATATATGTATATATATATTCATATATATGTGTGTGTATATATATATGCATATATATATTTATGTGTATAGATAGATAGATAGATAGATAGATGTATACTTTATTGATCCCGCAAGCGGGAAATTACAGGCAGATCCAGGAAGATTACAGCATAACACGAGGGAAGAGAGGAGAAAATAAAAAAACAACCCCCAGAATATGCCCCTAGAGGGGTACAGTGTGGGAGCAGAAAAAAGCACATACATCTAAACAAGACGTGCAATGTGGAGGAAGGGGGGAGGGGAGGTAAGCCAAAGACTGGGTGGTCAAGCTCAGCCGTAGGGGGGCAGAAGGTAACCAGCGTAGACAGGCAGCCATCCGGCAGCCCGTTAGAGCGCCAGTAGACCACACTGGGGGCATAAAGCAGGCGAAGGCGTGGGATGGGGGTGAGGGTAGTGAATGCATATCAGTGTGTGTGTGGAAGTTCGTGTGTGAGTGGCCTGGTAAGTCGTCCTCCCCCAGGCCACAACAGACAGAGTTCTCAGTCCGCAAGATGGTCGTTGCCATGGAGATAGCCTTGAAATGTCCTGGGGATACAACAACCACAGGTGTCTGTGGATAGGGGGAAGGGAATGAGAGAGGTTCTCACTTCAGCGATCTTCAGGGGAGTTGTTGTTCCAGTAACGGCCTTGGCCAAGGCCCGTTCTGGTTGAGGGAGCCGAAAGCAGATAAGATTGGGATTGTTTGCTTCTTCCAGCAGCTACATCCAATTTGCGCACCTACTATTCCACCACTTTCCTCCCATTTCCCAATAGGATTTCAAATCGATCCAATTTCGTCGGGCAGCCTTAGGGGGCTTTTAACGGCTGTCACCGTTTCCTTAATTTTCCGATAAGCCAGGGCAACGCCAAATCCAAACAGCAGAAATCCTGTAATCATAGTTCCGAATAGGTAGATGTCATCTACGTCCTCCACGGAAAGGGCTGCTAGGCACACGACACGTCCATCGTGTAACCAGTTGCAACGTCCCGGCAGGACGGGCAGGTTCCCCCGAACCCAAGCTTCTCGTCGAGAAGACGGTGTCAATTTCGTTGAGAGACCAGTTGATCAGATGATCAGTTGATCGGTCCATAGTTTTAGTTCGAAGAGCAATGAGGAGAGAGTCTCTCAAGTATATGACAGACAAGACATGACGATAGGAGCCAAGCAGGGAAGGGAAGGTCATGGGGAGGAGAGGGAGAGAAAAATGTGACCGCCTTCGGAGAGAGCCAATATATATGTGTGTATATATATATGTATATATATATTCATTTATATGTATATATATTCATATATATGTGTGTATATATATATGTATATTTATATGTATATATATTCATATATATGTGTATATATATATTTATATGTATATTCATATATATGTGTGTATATGTATATATTTATATGTATATATATTCATATGTGTGTATATATATATATATACACGGTGATGACTCCCTGTGCTGCGTTCAGGAGCTGGCTCAGGTGCTCCAGCAGCCGGACCTCAAGGTGCTGAAGAGCTACATGAAGGTACGCCTCCACCAGCGAGCTCACCGATTGGCTCTCGGCTCGTTTAACCGACCTATTGATCTTCTGCAGGCGTTCTTTCAGCGAGCCCGGCTGTAGCCACAGGAAGTGGAGGTACACAGGAAGTGGCCGCACACGCCGCTAACAACACAACAGAGACGTAGCGTAGGAGCTGCTTTACACTGACCAGTGAACGCATCACGATGTCTGTCCGGCGCTCGGTGGACCGAAGACGAGCTGGCGAGGAGCGAAGAGGGAACCGGGTTCTGCTAACAGCAAATCCGACCCACACGGGCCGGGAAACCGGTCAGAACCGGTTTCTTCTGCTCAATGTGGCTTTGATTTCAAGTTTGAAGTGAAACGTCTTAAAACTACTTAAAGACTCCTTGTTACGCTCACCTTTCAGCCCTTATGGTGCGTTCAAAGACCCGATGGAGACGCTCACCTTTCAGCCCTTATGGTGCGTTCAAAGACCCGATGGAGACGCTCACCTTTCAGCCCTTATGTTGTGTTCAAAGACCCGATTGAGACGCTTACCTTTCAGCCCTTATGGTGCGTTCAAAGACCCGATGGAGACGCTCACCTTTCAGCCCTTACGGTGCTGACCCGATGGAGACGCTCACCTTTCAGCCCTTACGGTGCTGACCCGATGGAGACGCTCACCTTTCAGCCCTTACGGTGCTGACCCGATGGAGACGCTCACCTTTCAGCCCTTACGGTGCTGACCCGATGGAGACGCTCACCTTTCAGCCCTTTCGTGTTGTGTTCAAAGACCTGATGGACTGACCGTATATTTTTAATCTCAGATGTATATAAGATGTTGAAAGTGTAAATAAGTCTGAGGTTTACTTTTTAATTCTTCATTCCTCATGAAGATGAAGATGGAATCATCGCTGCCAGAAAATTAAGAAACAAATCCAAGTACTCATGAAGATGACCTCATCGATGTACTCATGAAGATGACCTCATCGATGTACTCATGAAGATGACCTCATCGATGTACTCATGAAGATGACCTCATCGATGTACTCATGAAGATGACCTCATCGATGAGGTCATCCTTGGTTCAGTGTGATTTGACGTGTGAACCGTAAAGTGCTAAATTTACACGAATTATACGAAACTCCTGACTGATTTTTAGTTTTCATGCTTTGATCTCATTCTGGCGCCTCGTGAGTATTTATTCATGTTGTATTCAGTATCTCATCATTTGTTTTGTTTTAAATGTTAAATTTGATTTGGGAGATTTTAAGTTGAGTTTTCTCGGCTTCCATCAAAACTGAATTTGTGTTTGGAAGCGATTTATTCTTTGTTAATAACGAACTAACTTGTAAAAAGTCCCGAAAACACAAGAATAAAACAAAGTTAAAATCTCGCTGTCGACTTTATCAAATCACTTGTTGGGACTATTTTCAGCGGCGGATTTAGGTGATATTTTTGACGTGAATAAAAATGTAGAATATCACAAACCCCCTTTGGGGTTAGCGTAGCTTATGTTAAGAATATAAAAATACATACATAGTCCCCCATGCCCCTCACTTTGCATTAAGGCCCCGAAGCACCAAACCTTGTGTCCTTCTATGACTCGATTCCGTTTTCGGGCTCTGACCAGAGAGAACAGCTCATACGCATGCTCACCCACATGTTTTGGAACATACTGTCATTGCTGGATAAGAAGCACAGATACTGTAGGAACAAACACTTCTGGACCTCGGCCAGAAGATGACACATCCACACAGGGAAGATAATCAGGAACTCTGTGCAACCCTTGGCGCTGACCTCACCCTGACCGCTCAGTCGTAGAATTGAGATTTAAATAAGAGCCGTACCTGTCACCGTCAAAGAATTTGTTTATGAAAGCAACAGATAGTTTCAATGCCTTTTAGTTTCTATTATATTAAAGAAACTGCACAGCTCCTGCTTTAGATGGAGAACAACATACACACACACTGATTATGATGATGGCGAGAAGATCGTGAGCCCAGAGGGTGGGACCACCCTGAGCTCCATCAGAAGGTGTTCAAAGTCTAAACCAGGAACACCTCCATCTGTTTTAACCAACCAGTGCTGCTGTCGTGAGCCCAGAGGGTGGGACCACCCTGAGCTCCACCCTGATCTCCACCCTGATCTCCACCCTGATCTCCACCCTGAGCTCCAACGATGAGACGGACAAAGATTAAACCGAGTGACGTCTCCATCTATATTATCTAATCATGCTGCTCTTAAAGATATAAAAAGTCATGTTGTCCCAGAGAACTGGAGTCTGTTATCGAACGATGCTTTGAGCTGACTTCATCCAGGCCCGTGCTGCACGTTAAATGTTTTGTGTCTGAGACTTTTGTTCTACCACACTTAATTAAATCCACTTTGTTTTGAATTTTACTTTGCCGTCCTGGTCATCTTTTCCCAACCTTCGACACTTAGCATAAAGACGAAGCATTAGAGATGGGGTTAGCGTAGCTTAGCATAAAGGCTGGGTGATGCTAGCCTAGCTAGAAGCACCGTTGTCTTTAACTTTCTCCTCGGACAGGAGACCCCTGTCCTAGAGCGAGATGACTGGATGGAGCTGTACCGACGTTAGCTTAGCATAGAGATGGAAAACTGAGTTCTCCGGGTCACTGAGAGCGGTTCCGTGCTAAGCTACGCTAGCCCTGATCACTTAGTTCTTCCACAGAACAGATGTTTGAGGCCTTTTGGTCGTTGATGAAACCAATAAAGTGTTCACTAACCCCGCCGTCTACTTCCTGTTTTATTAATGAGACCTTCAGGTGACTTACAGGGTGTCTACAGGAATAAACCAGTGAAATTTAAGACTTTTTAAGACCACGTCGAAATAAAATTTAAGACCTAACTTACGATGGAAATATACATTAATCTAAATAAACTAATTCAAAGTAAACACACTGATGTCTGTTTAAAATTAACAGTATGGTGTAATGCAAAAGGATAACACAAATGTCATTGCTGTTGTAAATTATATTTATTAATACATTTTCAGAACATTTAAGTCCCATGAACAAATGCTTATATCAAGTAAATATATTTAAAAAATACAGACAACATAGTTCCTTTTGAACAAAAACAATCTATAAAACAAATAACAATTCCAGCTGCTTTTAAAATGCAAATTCATTTACATAATAGAATGTATGTGTGTGTGTGTTCTTATGTCTCTATGTGATGGATGTTTGTCACAGGTTCATACGTCTACTCCTGAGCTTTTGTGAATATACTAGGAAAACAATCCTTTTCAAACTGTATTAATATAAAAACTTCCAGTTGACATTTGGTCCATTCTCCTGGAAAAAAGAAAGAAAAAAGGCAGACATTAGCCAAACAACAGTCACCACATCTCTTATGACACCACCACTTCAGATTAATGTCAGACTGGATCAATATGAATGAATACTATTTTTACAAATGAAGCAACGTGAGCCATCCCTTGAGCCTAGTGAACACTATGTAGACATATTGACAGGTAAACACCACTCTACTTACTACCATTCTAAAACTATTTTTAATTAGTCTAATTAATGTGTAGTGCGCCTATGCATAGCTGTTATTAACTTGACACATGAGTAAAGCTTAACTATATGAAACACATACTCATATACAAGAGGATAGTTAATACATATATTTATGTTAGACTTACTTTGAGGTGCTGAAGTAGGTCCTGGTGTCATGGCCCATGAGCTCCACAGGATCCTGACGGGACGTGGTCATTTCACCAAGAGCGAACATGAAGTCCAGCTGTCTGCTCGCGGTGGTCTGGTCCAGAGTCTCGTGGAACAGAATGAAGAACACGGCGCCCTGTTGGACTTTGGTGATGAGCTCTTCGTTTCACGGCGCTGGATTTCCTCCGGTGACCTCCATCGTTGTAGCGTTGACGTCGTTGCGAGCGGCGGAGCAGGAGCTCGCGGCAGAGCAGGAGCTAGCCCCGCAGGCTGCTGGCGGCCTTCGCTAGTCTCTGTGCTTCTTGCTCTGCTCGTGAGATTCCACCGCTGGAAAGTCTCCCGACACATAACGCAGCTTCAGAAGCATTTCACCCACCGTGACCAGAAACACTCGTTCTTTTCAAGCCGTTGTTGAACTTGCATCCCCCACATGTTTTCTAAACTAGCCGATGCTTCACGTTGTAGGGGATTGATGGGACCGAATACGCGGGGCCCCTTTAAGAGAAGGGGCGTGGCCCCGGTGACACCAGAGACACCGCAGAGCGACCGGAGCAAAATACGGACCTGGCGGAACAGATTGACTCATATTCGTAATGACATGACACCCAAAAAATTTAAGACCAATCCAATCTGAATTTAAGACTTTTTAAGACTTTTTAAGGCCTTATTTTTAGGAAAAGCAATTTAAGACTTTTTAAGGACCCGCGGACACCCTGGACTTAGATATATTTATATATAATATAACGTGTCATTGATCAGCATCAATAATCAAACCGTTGTTGAAAAGTGATTTTTATTCATCATGAAAACAAACATTCATCCTTTAACTTTTGATGACGGTGATGGGCCTGAGCTTGACCTTTGACCCTTAACCCTTGATGACGGCGATGGGTCTCAGCTTGATGGCCTTCTTGCTGATTCCCGCCTCGTGACACGTGTTCACGACGTCCGTCACGTTCTTGTAGGACTCCGGTGCCTGAAGACATGATTCATGAGTATGATGGATGGAGCGTGACGTGTTATTAGCCCCGCCCCCTCACCTCCTCCATCACCAGCTTGGGGGACGCCACCCGGATGGCGATGCCCTGGTCCGCCAGCCGGTCCAGGACGTCCTGGAAGTCCAGGTTCCTGCGGGACTTCGCTCGAGACAGAGCGCGACCCTGAGACCCGGCGGAAGGATTATGATAACATCAACAAGTGGGAAATACACACATATGTGTCTACGTGTATATATATATATATATATATATATACACATATATACCTTTATTCGTCCCACAGGGGAAATTTCAAAAATCACAGCAGCGGTGCACATCAGAGCATTAATAAAAATAATTATAAAACACAAAACTAAAAATATATATATATACACATACATATATATTTTTTTTGATTTACAAAGGGAACCAAGTCAGGAAATATATATATATATTTTTAAAGTGAATAAAATCAGGAAATAATTAAGGACAGGAAGTTGTTACCGCTCCGTGGCAGGTGGTGCCGAACGTCTCCGTCATGCCGCGCTCGGTGCCCGTGAGGACGTAGCTGCAGGTTCCCATGGTTCCTCCAATCAGCACCGGCTGCCCGGTGAGCTGGAACGGAGCAGACGGTCAGCCGGGGGGCGGGGCCTCGGAGGCTCCACCCCCCGGCTGACACTCACCTGGTAGTCCACGGGGATGAGTGGGTGGTGGGGGGGGAAGGCGCGGGTGGTGCCCTTGCGGTGCAGCAGCAGCGTGCGCGGCCGCCCGTCCACCATGTGCTCCTCCACCTTGGCGATGTTGTGCGACACGTCGTAGATCACGTGCATGTCCAGGTCGTCGGGCGTCGTCACGAACACCTTGGAGAACGCCTGAACACAACACAAGTGTCACGCTGCAGCTCCACCTGCGCCCACCAGAGGGCGCTGAGGAGCAACAAGGGGAGTCAAAGAACCAACCCACATCCTGCTGCAGGTTATCAAACATGTCACCTTTTATCAGGAAGATGACGTCATAAATATGATGAGACATCGGAAAACATCAATAAAATATATATTATATAATTAAAATATATATATATAATTTTAAAACATAAATATATTTAATAATAACATCAATAAAATATATATTATATAATTAAAAAATATATATATAATTTTAAAACAAATATATATAATGAAACGAAATATATATTTATATATATATATAATTAAAACAACTTTATACATATATTTAATAATAAAAAATATATATACAAAAAATATATATATATTAAAAAGAATATATATAAATATATAATAACAATAAAATAGATATTTATCTCAAAATATGTATATATAGATATAATTGCTGACCTGTCTGGTGAGGAAGGTCATGGAGGAGCGGTTGACCCAGGCGTAGTTGCCTGCGGCCGCCATGCCCTTCAGGTAGTCCTGGCCCTCCTGAGAGAAGATGCGAGCGCAGGCGAGCTGCCGGTCGTTCACCACGATCTTGTCCCGCTTCATCGCCTTCTCCATGGCAACCAGAGCGTCTGTCAACGGGAGCGTCCGGTCACCCTGGTGCTTCATTGAGCTCCCCGTGCTGCGAGCTCCTTCAGGTCCTACCTGTGGCCACCTGGTGCCCCAGCCCTCTGCTGCCGCTGTGGATCATCACACACACCTGGCCCTTGTGGTCGATGCCCATCTTCTTGGCGGCGTAGTCGTTGTAGATCTCGTCCACCACCTGGATCTCAACGTAGTGGTTCCCTGCTCCCAGAGTCCCCAGCTGCAATGCACAGGTGAGCCTCAGGTCTGGGTCTCAGGTCTGAGGGTCTCAAGTCTGGGTCTCGGGTCTCAAGTGGTCTCTGGTGGTCTCAGGTCTGGGTCTCAGGTGGCCTCTAGAGGTCTACCTGTGGCAGGCCCCTCTTCTTGGCCTTGGAGGACACCTTGTTGGGGTCGGCCTGCAGCATGCGGCCGTACTCCTCACAGTGCTCCTTGTCCTCGGCCCAGGCGTAGCCCTCCCTCAGGGACCAGTCCACGCCCATCTCCAGGGCCTCCTCCAGGTCCCTGTGGGGCCGGGGGGACAGGTGAGCCGGGTCATCACACAGGTGAGCCGGGTCCCCTCTGAGCCGGGTCCCCTCACCTGGCCCCCATGGGGATGACGCCCTTGGAGCCGACGCCCACCGGGATGTGGTCGAACAGCGCCTGGGCCAGCTGCTCCTTCACCGGCTGCACGTCGCCCTCGTCCAGGTTGGTCCTCAGCAGCCGCACGCCGCAGTTGATGTCGAAGCCGACGCCCCCTTCAGGAACCACCACAACGCCACGTTAATACCAGCGCCCGCGCTGCCCCCTCACCTCTTTAACCCCTCGGGTACCTGGAGACACCACGGCGTCCGGGTCGCCCATGTCGAAGGCCGCCATGTTGCCGATGGCGAAGCCGTATCCGGAGTGGACGTCGGGCAGCCCGATGGACCTCTGGGGGAGGAGTCACGTCAGCCTGTCTCCACCAATCAGTGCAAACAGCCGGGGTCATGTGACTCACGTGGACGATCCCCGGCAGCGCCGCCACGTTGCCGATCTGCTTCAGAGCGGGAAGGAAACCTCCGAAACCTGGAGAGCACAAGCAGCACGTGAATATGAACCACATTATATATATATACATATATACACACATATACACACATATATACACATATATTAGGGATGCACCGATCTGATCGGCGCCGATCCATATCGGCCGATATTCCCATTATCGGTTTTGATCGGCGTTCTCAAACCGATCGATCAGATGACGTAACATCTGAGAGAAAAACTATCAGATGTTTCAATCGCGGCGCACCGGAGACGATGCGCCCGGCGAGGGCCGCAGAGGTCAGAGGTCAGAGGGGATCCTCACCACCGAGCGGCTCCCCGTCCCCCGAGTTGAATCTCTGGGTCGACTCAGCCGACTCTCACATGTCTGCCCCTAGAGATGCTCACGCTAAACACATTCCATCGGGAGCAAAGAGGGTTTGATCAAGTTAGCGGAAGGATTTACGTGACAACATCCGGTTTTGCAAAGTTAGCGGAAAGTACCACGTGAAACAACATCCGTTTATCAAAATAAGATGTCGACAAATCATACACTAAGATATAAAAGTAAACAATGAACTGATTTTGTATCATTATAGATCTTTTCTGAGATTTAGCTTAAATTATGCTAACATTAAAACATTGTTACTGTACCAAGGAAGAGTTTATAAAAATAAGTCAGACTTTTGTATGTTAAGAAAAGTCCTGTATATAGATCTCCCCAAGAGTTCCAGGAAATGAATAATGCAGATGTGTTCCATACATATCTGAAATCCCCTACAATAGCAATCAAACTATTTTATTGTGTCAATTAGGACATTTTTCAAAGTAAAAGTCCTAAATGTTTAAAGAAATCGGTAATTTCTTTAATGTTTGAGTTGCTTTATATATGTATTTCCTCATAGTCCTCATAGCAATAATGCTACACAATAAATAGAATGCTTCAATCGACACCGTGATCGGTATTATCGGATCGGCAGATACTGATTTCAGTGATCGGTGATCGGCACAAAAAACCTGATCGGTGCATCTCTAATATATATACATATATATATACATATATACACACACACATATATATATATACACACACATATATATATATATACACACATATATATACATATATATACACACACACATATATATACATATATATATATACGCCATAATGATCTGATGGCGCCGCGAAAGGTCGCCTCGGTGTGTTGGTGCGCGATGTTTTTTATTGTTTTCGTTTTAAATACTGTTTTCTGCTGGGATTCCCAGAGCTCTTTCACCAGAGAAGAGCTCTTGAACATCAGGGGAACAACTCCAGCGGATTTACTTCCAACGTTTTTAACTTCTGTGGAGTTACTGGACATTTTGTAAAGGTGTGCTCACCTTCGCCGTGGTGAAACGCGGAGAGGAAAGCGTTGGGGCGCTTTGCGGCTACGGAACGGGATCTCGTACAGCGCTGCGGGCATATTTCTCCAACGTCCGCTCACTGTGCAACAAACTGGACGAACTCCAGCTGCTGGTGGGAGAGACAGAGACTTCTCCTCATCCTCCGTTCTGTGTTTCACGGAATCATGGCTTAGTGGCTCGATACCAGACTCTGCGCTCCAGCTCGCTGGCTTCCAGCTGTTCCGAGCGGACCGGGTCACGGAGCTCTCCGGTAAAAAAAGGGTGGAGGAATCTGCTTTTACCTCAACAACGGCTGGTGCAACGACGCGGTGATTCTACAGCACTGTTCGCGGACCTGGAATCTTTATCATTCACTGCAAACCCTTCTACTTCTCACGTGAGTTCTTTTCATTCATCCTGGCCGGAGTTTACATGCCGCCGCGGGCGTGAACGAGGCACAACAGACCTCGCTGAACAGATACGGTGTGTGGAGCGGACCTTCCCGGACTCTTTAGTTATTGTACTGGGATTTTAACAAAGGAAACCTCAGCCACGAACTCCCTAAATATAGACAGTTAATTAAATGCCCTACCAGAGAGAAGAGCATTCTGGACCACTGCTACACAACAATCAGCAGGGCCTATCACGCCGTCCCTCGAGCTGCACTGGGAAACTCTGACCACGTCATGGTTCATCTGATTCCCTCATACAGGCAGAGACTAAAGCTCTGCAAACCTGTGGTGAGGAAGTTCAAGAAGTGGACCAGTGAGGCTCTGGAGGATCTACGGGCGTGCTTTGACTGTACTGACTGGGATGTCTTCAGGACTGCTACCAACAGCCTGGATGAGTACACAGAGGCTGTAACTTCCTACATCAGCTTCTGTGAGGACAGCTGTATTCCATCCAGCTCCAGGGTGAGTTATAACAACGACAAACCCTGGTTCACAGCGGAGCTCAGGAAGCTAAGACTGCAGAAGGACCAGGCATTCAGGAGTGGGGACAAGGACCTGTACACAGAGTCCAAATACAGGTTTAGCAAGGCGGTGAGAGATGCTACACGACTGTACTCTGAGAAACTGCAACAGCAGCTCTCAGCAAACGACTCTGCTTCTGTCTGGAGAGGGCTCAGGCAGATCACCAACTACAAGCCCAAATCACCCCACTCCATGAACAATGTGCTTCTGGCAGACGAGCTAAATGAGTTCTACTGCCGCTTTGAAAGACAATGGAGCAGTCCTGAGACCATCCCCACAGCCCCACCAACAAGCCACAGACCATCAGCCCACCCTCCCCAGCCCATCAGGGGCTCACACCTCTGGAGCACCCTCCATCAACTCAGCGACCCCTCGTCATCCTGGAGAGAGCAGTCAACAGGCTGTTTAAAAGCAGAACCCCAAAGCAGCGGGCCCGGACTCCGCTCCCCTCCACCCTGAAGCACTGTGCTGACCAGCTGTCTCCGGTGTTCACCGACATCTTCAACACCTCCCTGGAGACATGCCACGTTCCAGCCTGCTTCAAGGCCTCCACCATCATCCCGTCCCAAAAAACCCAAGATCACAGGACTCAATGACTACAGGCCCATCGCCCTGACCTCTGTGGTCATGAAGTCCTTTGAACGCTTGGTCCTGTCACACCTCAAGACCATCACCGACCCACTCCTGGACCCCTGCAGTTCGCCTACAGAGCCAACAGGTCTGCAGGCGATGCAGTCAACATGGCCCTTCACTACATCCTCCAGCATCTGGACTCCCGAGGAACCTACGCCAGGATCCTGTTTGTGGACTTCAGCTCTGCTTTCAATTCCATCATCCCGTCCCTGCTGCAGGACAAGCTCTCCCAGCTGCACGTGCCCGACTCCACCTGCAGGTGGATCACAGACTTCCTGACCGACAGGAAGCAGCACGTGAGGCTGGGGAAACACGTCTCAGGCTCCCGGACCACCAGCAGGTTCCCCCAAGGCTGTGTTCTCTCCCTCTGCTGTTCTCCCTGTACACCAACAGCTGCACCTCCAGTCACCAGTCCGTCAAGCTCCTAAAGTTCGCGGATGACACCACCCTCATTGGACTCATCTCTGGTGGGGCGAGACCGCCTACAGGTGGGAGACTGACCACCTGGTGACCTGGTGCAGCCAGAACAACCTGGAGCTCAACGCTCTGAAGACAGTGGAGATGGTTGTGGATTTCAGGAGGAATGCAGCCCCACCCGCCCTCTCATCCTGTGTGACTCCCGTCGACGCTGTGGAGTCCTACCGCTTCCTGGGCTCCATCATCTCCCAGGACCTCAAGTGGGAGCTGAACATCGGCTCCATCTCCAAGAAGGCCCAGCAGAGGATGTTCTTCCTGAGGCAGCTGAGGAAATTCAACCTGCCAGGGAAGATGATGGTACAGTTCTACACGGCCATCGTTGAGTCCATCATCTGCTCCTCCATCACCGTCTGGCACCCTGCAGCCACAGCCAAAGACAAGCGCAGGCTGCAGAGCATCATCCGCTCGGCCGAGAGGGTTATCGGCTGCAATCTGCCTTCCTCCAGGTCCTGTTCACTTCCAGGTCACTGAAGTGGGCCAGAAAGATTGTCGCCGACCCTCCCACCCTGGACACTCCTGTTCGAGTCCCTCCCTCGGGAGGAGGCTGCGTCCATCATGACCACGACCTCCCGCCACACCAATAGCTTTTTCCCGGCGGTCGGGCTCATCAATGGACCCCGGGACTGACTGACTGTCACCCCCAGGACTACCACCTCTTCTTCCACCTTCCTCTCTCCTCCTTCTTCCCGCTCCTTCCTCTTCCTCCTCCTCCCTCTTCCTCCCACTCCTCCTCCCTCCTTGCGTTGATTGTTGTTTGTCATGTCCAAATGTTGCACCTTCCACCAAAAAAAATTCCTCGTTTGTTTGTGAAAACATTCATTCTTTGGCAATAAACCTGTTTCTGATTCTGATATATACACACACACATATATATATATACACACACATATATATATACATATATATATAATGAATGAGGTCAGCGGGGAGGCGCCCACCTCCTCCTCGACAGGCGTTACGCAGCTCCTCAAAGATCAGCTTCTGCAGAGGCTCGTTCACGTAGAAGGTTCCTTCCACCTAGAGGACAACAACAACAACAACAACACGTTGTTTGTGGTCATCATACCAACACACACTTTATTGAGTCCACCCTGTTTCCTACAGGCGGTACAGACATCAAACGTCATCTCATTTGCATAACTCTGACACCAATGAGCAGATTCATATCTGAAGTTCGGTCGCAGGTGTGTCGCTGACCTCTGACCTCTGACCGCAGCTCACCGCATGCATATTATGTTACACGTAGACATGAACTGTGCGTGTCGCACCGGGCCCACCGGGCCGGGCTCCGTCTCGAGACCGGATCACTTCTTGAAGCCGGGACTATATTGTGATGTAATTCGTCACATGTTGAGCTGCAGCTGCGTCACGGGCTGAGCGTTGGCTGGCTTCGTGTGAACATAGAAGTCTTCAACACGTGCTCGCTCCTCCTCCTCCTCCTCCTCACCTGCATGTTGGGCACGAAGCCCTTCTTGATCCTCCAGCAGTTGCCGCTGATTTTCTCGAGGTACTGCAGCTCATCGTTGTAGCTGCGGCTCATCGTTCCGCTGTGACGGTTTGCTGCTGCGATCCACCGGCTCTTCCGCGAGGCACGGCGCTACGGAAGCCCACACGTGCTTTGAAGGAAAACACGTTGTTTTATTACGCGGGGCTCATTAAAATCAAACTTTTAAACGGTAATCTACCTGTGAGCTAAGGTGTTATAATAATGTTGAACGACTCGTTAAATTAGTTGTGTTTAAATAGGACCTTGTGTTCGTCAGCGAATAAATAAGCTGGTCGCTTGCCGTAGTTGTAGGCAAAACATTGAGCTCATCAAGTAGCGTCGGATGTTCTGCGACTGGCCTTTAAAACGAAAGCAAACACTCTTATATTTGTTTTTTAAGTCAACACAAATAACACCAGTGTGTTTATGGTTCCCATGTTTATCACATAATTACACCTGGCTCCCAAAGAACGGGCACGTTCAGCATTTCTACACCGTTGCTTTACGACACATCTCCAACAAGAGCTTTATTTTGAAAGGCATTCCCCTTCGAAAACCGGAAGCTGTCCGGGCAGCAGTTGGTGGCCGTTGTGTCGTTGCTTGTGTTCAGTTTACAGACATCGAGACACTTCCACTGGTTGTGTTACGATAAGAGTGTTTTTATCACAGGATGGCGGCGAAACTACTCAACTAACGGACCACCGACCACCGGCAGCGCGTCATCGTGACGCAGCGACCGACGGCCTCACACCGGAAGCAGAACGTATAACTTCTTAACCGATGACTTTCTACGTCGTTGTATTCTTTGTCGCGTGCCCGTGTCGGTCGCGTGTGAGTTAGTCTGGGCTTCATTCCGTGGAGCTGAGTGAACACGCAGAACACACCGTCGACAACACGGAGGTTCATCATGAAGGACGAACTGTCCATGGAGGACACTGTTTACAGCTAGTCAAGACTCTTTTAAGATGTTCTCTTTCCTCCATCAGCTCTGAGGGAAACGTGTCGTTGTGTTCTTGAGCATGAAGCTGCGGGTTCGAGTCCAGCGGCAGACCAGCAGGGTGGAGCTGCTGGGGGAGGAGCCCCGCCTGAAGGAGCTCGCGGACCACGTCCGGGACACGCTGCTGCCCTCCCGGGGCCTCAGGTAGACCGAGGGGAGGAGTCACGTGACCTTCACGAGTCCACGACATCGTTGTTTTATCATCAGTCACACTAGAGTGTTCATAATTGTGATTCACGGTCCGGCCGCAGGGCCGACTCTCTCTTCAGCCTGTCCCTGAACGGGGCGGAGCCTCTGAGGGACGCCGGGCAGACGCTGTCCTCCTGCGGCATCGTCCCCGGAGACCTGATCTGTGTGGTCCTGACCGAGTCTGCAGCCTCCTCCTCCAGCTCAGAGACCCTGAGGCAGCAGAACCAACAGACCAGGCAGACTGCTGCCATGACATCCACGCAGGTGAGAGAACCCACCGCTTCTTTATAGAGAAGATTCAAAGCTGCATTCTCTCTCCTGACCACCAGGGGGCGACTCTCCTCTGGTTTCATAGAAGTCTTCATGTGTAGAAGCTGGTCAGACTGACCTTGTTTATAATCAGTCCTCCAGCAGCCGACCTGCAGACGGCGTGTCGCAGCCCGAGGGGGCGTCGGCCCCCAGCTGGGAGCCGATGCTGTGCAGCGAGGCGCAGGATGGCCACGCCCCTCTTTCCCTGGAGCTCCTCCTCCACTCGGCCGAGGTGGCCAGCCCCACGGACGCCGTGGTGGTGGCCGGACACCTCCTGATGCTGGAGACCGGCTTCCTGCCACAGGTGAGGGGGCGGGGCTTCTCACGAGAGTGTGTTGTGTGTGTGTGTGTGTGTATTATAATGTGTGTGTGTTATAATTAGGGCTGTCAGCGTTAACGCGTTAATCTATGCGATTAATTTGGCTGCGTTAACGCACTAAAATATTTTAACGCAACTTTGTTTACTTCCGGTGTTCGTTGAAGTTTTTACACTCAAACCGAGTGTCAAACCGCGGCAGTGCGGTTTAACACTGTTTCCATTTTTAAAACAATTAATTCTCCGCGAAAATAAGGATCATAAATCAGTTAAACTCGTGGATGAATCAGTCGGGTTTCCTCCTGCTCCTCCTTCCTCCGTCTCCCCCTCTGAGACACAGAGGAACGGAGGGGCGACGTGTCGGGGGACGCGGCGCGGAAAGAACTCAACACACGAAACCTTCACCGTGATTGGTCAATCCGTTTGTCTGTCAACATTTTGCGAAAAAAACAACCAATGAACACTCAGTAAATCACAAAGGACCTCCCACCTCACAGGTGAGGCTCATTAGCAGCCTGTCAGTCAGAGAGCAGAGAACACGGCACCAGGACAATTGAGCCTCATTGAATAGAGCTGAGATTGTTCTGGAATGTTTGATGTAGAACACGGGGGGATGTGTCATATGCAAACGCCTTTAAAAGGTGAATTTAATTTATTTTGTAAAATGTATAAAATGCCCCCAGCCTCCAGAGGGTTAACGTGACATATGTCAGTCAGTTACCAAGGCCACTGGTTCTGCTGTTCAGTGGTAAAGATGACAGGACCAATGGGGTCTCAATAAAAAGAATGAACTTTTAACTTTAAATTGCGATTAATGAATTTCAAAATGTGCGATTAATTTGTTAATTTTTTTAAATCGATTGACAGCCCTAGTTATAATGTATGTGTGTGTGTGTGCGCAGAGCGGGGAGCTGCCCTCTGAGATGCCTGCGGACTGGAGGACCCCAGCTGGAGTGTACAGGCTGCAGTACTCTCATCCTCTGTGTGGCAGCAGCCGGGCCGTGGTGCTGTGTGTGAGCATGGGCCCCCTAGTGGTCATCAACGGTCAGTGGGCCCCACACTGAGCTCGTAGCGTTAGCTCGTAGCGTTAGCATCTACTCATCATCGTGTTGTCCTCAGCGTCTCTGAAGCTGAGCGGCTCCGTGGACGCCGTCCGTAAACTGTGTGTGAAGCCGGCCGCCTACGTGACGGACAGCTGGCCAGGTACAGGGCTCTGATTGGTCCAGGGCTCGTTGTGGCGTCGTGGCGTCGATGACATCATAACGTCTGCTCTCTGGTGTTCAGGGGGCGGTGCGGCCGCTGCCTTCAGGGACCTGAACAGACTGTCCCGGGTCTTCAAAGACCAGCTGGCGTACCCGCTGATCGCCGCCGCCAGAGACGGTACGTCGTCACGGTGACGTTGTTGATAAAATGTCTACTGTGACCTCACTGTGACCTCACTGTGACCTCTCACTGTGACCTCTCCCTGACCTCACTGTGACCTCTCACTGTGACCTCACTGTGACCTCACTGTGACCTCACTGTGACCTCTCCCTGTGACCTCTCACTGACCTCACTGTGACCTCACTGTGACCTCTCCCTGTGACCTCTCACTGACCTCACTGTGACCTCACTGTGACCTCTCACTGTGACCTCACTGTGACCTCACTGTGACCTCTCACTGTGACCTCTCACTGTGACCTCTCCCTGACCTCACTGTGACCTCACTGTGACCTCTCACTGTGACCTCACTGTGACCTCTCCCTGACCTCACTGTGACCTCACTGTGACCTCTCTGTGACCTCACTGCTCTGCAGCCATGGCGCTGCCCGTGGCGTTCGGCCTCGCCGCGCTGCCCCCTGAGCTCGTGCTCCGCCTCCTCCGCTTGCTGGACGCGTCCTCGCTGCTGCGGCTGGCGTCCGTCTGCAGGACGCTCGCCGTCTCTGCCGCGGACCCGTCGCTATGGAGACACCTGTACCGCCGGGACTTCTCGGGTGAGACGGCGACAGCCCGGTGGATCAATAACGTGATCACAACATGGTGATGATGATGTTAATAATAGAATGACTTGATGTTTGGGTTCAGACCGAGACGTCGGCCGGGCCAGAGACACCGACTGGAAGGAGGTGAGATCAATAAACGCCTCGTCCTGTTCTCCTCATCTGGTCGCCACATATGAATACATGTGTGGCCGGTTGCTCCTCAGCTCTACAAGAGGTCCCATCAGCTCCGCCGGGAGCGCCGTCATGTGACATCCGGCCCCCGCCTGCCCCCGCTCCTCCGGAACCCCTTTAGCCCCGCCCCCTTCGGCCCCTTCCCGCCCAGCTTCCTCGGGGGGGAGTACGACCTGAACCCGGGCCTCCCCCGGCCGCGCTACGACCCCATTGGCCCCCCGCCAGGCCTCGGGCGGAGGGCGGGGGGGAGGGGGGCCGACGCCCGGAGGGGCTTCATCTGAGTTCTTCTTCTGCAGAAATAAACACGCACGATCAATAACACGCCGTGTGTGTGTTTTATCATAAATATATACACTGTATATGACCAGCTTATATTTATATATATATACACTTTTAAAATATATATATACACATTTTCTTTTTGATAAACTAAACAGTTACAAGTAAAGATGAGCTCATACTAATAACATGTCTTTTTTTAAATTACCAATAAAGTAAAAAAATAAAAATTGTTTAGTTATTAGTTTATTATCTTCTGAGTTTTGTTGGAAAGATTTTATGTTTTT
Source organism: Pseudoliparis swirei (assembly GCF_029220125.1). Taxonomy (NCBI): domain Eukaryota; kingdom Metazoa; phylum Chordata; class Actinopteri; order Perciformes; family Liparidae; genus Pseudoliparis; species Pseudoliparis swirei. The sequence goes on from NC_079397.1 coordinate 911,389, forward strand.
GTTTTAATTAAAACAAATGAATCAATTCTTGTGTCACTTTAATGTTAAACATTACATTTATTACACATTAATACATGAATTAGATTAATATTTAATACCTTTATCACATATTAGTCTACTGTGTTCTACGTGTTGAGAGGACGGACAGAATAATAAAGGTTTATTGAAACGTTTCCTGGAGCTCGTGAGACAATGACGTCATCTTTTGTACTCAAACAAAGGACGCGTTTGTTTAACGAGCCGTGATTCACCGGCGACGAGGTCCCCTCCGCGGGGGCGGGGTCTACTGCGGTGAAACACCGGTGTATGAAGCCGAGCTGCTCCCCATCTACCGTGTGACCTCTGAAACGCGTCACTGTTTTATCCACCGGACCAGCGCGCGCTTCCCGCCACCACCCTCGATCTAATATCGTGTTTCTCTGCGGCGGGCCACCGGATTCAACGGGGGCCGTTTGAACTGTAACACCGGTGACTTTACTGAAACCGCCCCGCTCAATCGTTACTCTTCTGGAACATTCCGGTCTCAGAACGGACCGTTAGTCAACCACCGTGAGCTCGCGGTTCGACCGGAAGCTCGTTCAAACCTCAACGGATTTACAGGGGCGGGGTTTATATCACTCAAGCCGGGCGGGGACTATCCTTCTGACGCCCACCGTTAGTAGTCATGCTGAAATGGGTGCGCCTGATTCATGACTCGCTCAGCGCCGGAGGAGATCAACAATTAATAACTGTATATAAATATATAAATATATCTTTCCTATAAATAATATTATATTCATATCTGTACTTTCGAGTTAAATCGTATAAAGCAGATTCCGATCCTGGAATAGTTCTGTAATGTATCAAAAGATTTATTTGTTATAATTTTTCATAATTTACAACATTTGATATAGAACGATAAAAATATTCATAATATAATTCTTAACAAAAAATATATAACTCAAAAAGCTACATTTAAATGCTTCAATACATATTTATAAACTCTAAATAAATGTATATAAAAACAACAAAGACATTTACCTTTTACTTTTTAGCCCGTGGTAATCTATTATAAACAACGTTTTAACTGCACAGGGTTTCTGCGGCGGGTCACTGAACGCGCCGGGGACCGTTTTATCTGTGACACCTGTCAGACGCTCTGTCCCTTTAAGAGCCTCGTGTTGATACCGGAAGTGTGAGGGGTGTTTCCAGCTGATCTGCACAACAGAAGGACCGGAGTCTCCCCCAGCAGCTACTCGACCGACCGGCCCCTTTCCCCAGCAGCACGGCAGAGCACGCACCGGCCCCGGCGGCGCACGGACCTGCATCGGGGTCCGAGGGAAGACCCGGAGGGGAGGCTCCTCGGCGTCCCCCCCACTCCGCCCCTCCCGGTGCACACTGTCATGATCCCGGCGCGGAGATGGCGTCCTTCCCCGGTTCGTGTCAGGCCGTCGGGCCCGAGGAGGCGCGCGGAGAGCCGGACGGGTCTCTGCGGGAGATGCTGAAGGCCATCACGGACGAGCGGAACCGGCTCAGCGTCCGGCAGGAGACCAGCGGGCTGGGTGAGCGGAACCGGGTCCGGTCCAACCGGGTCCACCGGGCCGGGGCTACACACTCTGCCCCCTCGCGTGTAATCAAACTGATTTAATTAAACATAACGAAGTGACTTCAGAGTGCGGCGTTCAGGGTCAAAGTGGAGGCTCGGAACTCACAGTCCTGTTTGTGTTCACTGATGTGATCAAAATGAAGATCGATATCTTCTGACGGGACGAGGTACTCAGTCCTCTGATCACCTGTACAGGTACTGTGCTCCAATCAGAGTACACGTACCTCAGAGTACACGTACCACAGAGTACACGTACCACAGAGTACACGTACCTCAGAGTACACGTACCACAGAGTACACGTACCTCAGAGTACACGTACCACAGAGTACACGTACCACAGAGTACACGTACCTCAGAGTACACGTACCACAGAGTACACGTGCCTCAGGTACACGTGCCACAGGTACACGTGCCTCAGAGTACACGTGCCACAGAGTACACGTGCCACAGGTACACGTGCCACAGAGTACGTGCCTCAGAGTACACGTGCCTCAGAGTACCACAGAGTACACGTACCACAGAGTACACGTACCTCAGAGTACACGTACCACAGAGTACACGTACCTCAGAGTACACGTACCTCAGAGTACAAGTACTGTGCTCCAAGTCAAGATTCAAGATTCAAGATGTTTTATTTGTCACATACACACACAGGGTGTGCAGTGAAATGAAAGTGGCAATGCTCAGCAGGAATGTGCAAGGGCAACAAGTACACACTATTTACAATAAAAAACAACACAATATTTACAGTAAGTGTGTGTGTGTGTGTGTGTGTGTGTGTGTGTGGGTCTATGTGGGGGTCCTGGTGAGGTCGGAGTTCACAGTCCTGATGGCCTGAGGAAAGAAACTCCGTCTCAGTCTCTCTGTTCTTGCAGCGTGACTACGGGCGCCTGCCTGACCGCAGCAGCTGAAACAGTCTGTTGTTGGGGTGGTGAGGATCCTTCATGATCCTGCCGGCTCTGGTTCTGCACCTCCTGGTGTACAAGTCCTGCAGGGTGGGAGTGTGGTTCCAATAGTGCGCTCAGCCGACGCACTACTCTCTGCAGAGCCTTCCTGTCCTGAGCGGAGCAGTTGCCAAACCAGGCTGTGATGCTTCCTGTCAGGGCTCTCTACAGCTCCAGAGTAGAAGGACTGAAGGATCCTCTGGGAAACTTTAAATTTCCTCAGCTGCCTGAGGTGGTAGGCGCTGCCTTGCCTTTCTCACCAGAGTGTCTGTGTTCGTTGACCATGTCAGATCCTCGGTGATGTGGACTCCCAGGTATTTATACCGCTCACCCTCTCCACAGTAGTCCCGTTAATCCCCAGTGGTGAGTACGTCCTCTGTTGTTGTACCCTCCTAAAGTCCACAATCAGCTCCTTAGTTTTGGTGACATTCATGATGAGGCTGTTGTCCTGGCACCAGAGTGACAGATCAGCAACTTCCTCCAGGTAGGCCTTCTCGTCGTTGTCGGAGATCAGGCCCACCACCACTGTGTCATCCACAAACTTGATGATGGTGTTGGAGCTGAACCTGGCCACACAGTCATGTGTGTACAGGGAGTACAGTAGGGGCTGAGGCGCAACCCTGGGGATCCTGTGTTCAGGGTGAGGGATTTGGAGGTGTGTCTGCCCACCCTGACCACCTGTGGCCTGGCGGTCAGGAAGTCCAGGATCCAAGCACACAGGGGTGTTCAGTCCCAGCTCAATCAGCTTGCCGGCCAGTCTGGAGGGACTATGGTGTTGAAAGCTGAACTATAATCAATGAACAGCAGTCTCACATAGCCCCCCCTCTGGCTGTCCAGATGAGAGAGTGTGGTGTGCAGTACCTGGGAGACAGCATCATCTGTGGATCTGTTTGGGCGATAAGCAAACTGCAGCGGGTCCATGGAGGAAGGGAGGAAGGCGCAGATGTAGTCCTTTATCAGCCTCTCAGCATTTCATGACCACCGAGGTGAGGGCCACGGTCGGTAGTCATTCATACATGCTGGAGAAGCATTCTTGGGCACAGGGACAATAGTGGATCTCTTGAAGCAGGCGGGGACCACGGACTCAGCCAGGAGAGGGTGAATATTGTGGTGAACACTGCTGCTAGCTGATTAGCACAGGTCTTCAGTACTCGCCCAGATATGCCATCTGGACCTGCAGCTTTCCTGGTGTTCACCCTCAACAGAGCCCTCCTCACACTGTGCTCGGTCACAGAGAGTGTGTTCATCCCCAGCGGTAGAACTCACCTCGGCTACGCTAACGGTGTTGTTGTTAGCGGCGAGCTAGCGCTGTTGTTGCTAGCCTCAAACCGTGCATAAAATGAGTTCAGGTCGTCCGCTAGGGATGCGTCGGCACTCACCATAGCGGGGTCTGCTCTGGTAGTCTGTGATAGTCCGTAGCCCCTGCCATAGGCGCCTGGTGTCGCGCTGCTCCATCTGTGATTCCACTCTGTCTCGGTACCTCCTCTTGGCTTCCTTCACCGCCCTCCTCAGTCCATAGACCGCTGCCTTGTACTCGTCCATGTTGCGGATACAAGACCGGAGTTATAGGCAGCAGTGCAGGCGTTCACAGCTTCACGGATGGATCTATCAACCCACGGCTTTTGGTTAGGAAAGACCCTAACTTTTACCGTGGGGCGATGGTGTCCGCCAGCGTTGCTATGAGGCTCATTGCTACTTCCAAACTCGCTGGCGTCACTGGAACTGGATTGGATCATGTCCCAGTCGACGACACGCAGAGCGTCCTGTAGCTCAGCCTCTGATTGGTCAGACCACCGCTTCACGTTCCTCGTCACTACCGCTTCCCGCGATCTTTTGCGGTACCGGAAGCAGAAAAATGGCGGCATGGTCTGATTTTCGAGCGGAGGAGAGAGACAGCCTTGTAGCCTCTCTTGAATGGCGTATAGCAGTGGTCCAACGTTCTTTCCTCTGGTAGCACACGTAATGTGCTGGTGAAAGTTCGGCATGACTTTTTAGGTTTGCCCTATTAAAGTCCCCAGCCACCACCACAGCCGCGTCGGGATACTTGTTCTGATGCCGACATAACACATCATGTAGGTCCGATAGTGCTACGTCGGTGTCCGCTTGTGGTGGTATGTAGCGGCTGTGGTGATGACCGAGCTGAACTCCCGGGAAGGTAGAATGGACGGCATGAGATCGTCAGATGTTCCAGGTTCGAGCAGGAACGAGAAAGAGTCTTAATGTTCTTGGGGTCGCACCACATGTTGTTAGTCATGAAGCAAACCCTCCACCCTTAGATTTACCAGACTCTTCCGTTCTGTCTGCACGGAAAACAGAGAAGGACTCGGTTGGGCATATGACTCGATCCGGCACCAGCGGGTCAGCCATGTTTCCGTCAGACAAAAGATGTTACAGTCCCTCATGTCCCGTTGGAATCTGATCCTTGCCCTAACATCATCCATCTTATTTTCCATAGACTGGACGTTAGCAAGAAGGATGCTGGGCAGAGGTGGACGGTGGGCTTGAACTCTCAGTCTGTTCGAATTCGCTCCGTTTCCCTCGATGTTTTCGTCGTCTCCCCGTAGTAGCGGCTCCACTGTTGTTGATGTGGTTCGCTCGTACGATCTCTGCCGGCCACGCTGGATCGATGGAAAAAGTGGACAAAAACCCTTGTTTTGCGCAAAAGTTTATGTCCAAAAGTGTGCTGCGGTCGTATGCTGTTAGTGCCGATGTGTTTGTGGCAAAGAAAACATTAAAAATAAACACAAAAACTAAAAGAGCGCACAATCTCCGCGGAGCTACCTCGACGGCGTCTGGACACAGCCGCGCCAGTCAGAATACAATTAGTGGTTCTTTAGGAGGTTCCCCGTGTTCACGGTTCCGTGTGTTCCCCGTGTGTTCCCGGTTCCCCGTGTGTTCCCGGTTCCCCATGTGTTCCCGGTTCCCCGTGTTCCCGTGTTCACGGTTCCCCGTGTGTTCCCGGTTCCCCGTGTGTTCCCGGTTCCCCGTGTTCCCGTGTTCACGGTTCCGTGTGTTCCGTGTTCCCCAGGCGGCTTCCAGGACGACCGCATCGTGTTCTGGACCTGCATGTTCTCCACGTACTTCATGGAGCGGTTCTCCCCCGGCAGCCTGGTGCAGGACGACATGCTGTTCTACGTGCGCAGGAGGCCGGCCTACGACGGCGCCGCGGGCGACGGCGTCAACAACAACAACGACGGCAAGAAGGTGGCGAGCGTTCCTCAGTCGGGTTCCATGGGAGAACCGCGGTTCTGTTCATCACACACACGTTCTGCTGCAGTCACAACGTTACGCAATACAAGATGCTTTTAATGTGAGGTGCTCTGTAAAGAGGACGCACACACACACACACACAGTCTGATATGTGTGTGTGTGGCAGGTGGAGGTGGAGGTCTACAGGAGAGACTCCAAGAAGCTGCCTGGCCTCGGGGACCCCGACATGGACTGGGAGGAGAGCGTCTACCTGAACCTCGTCTTACAGAAGGTGATATGTTTATATACATATATATGTATATATATTAGGGCTGTCAGCGTTAACGCGTTAATCTATGCGATTAATTTGGCTGCGTTAACGCACTAAAATATTTTAACGCAACTTTGTTTACTTCCGGTGTTCGTTGAAGTTTTTACACTCAAACCGAGTGTCAAACCGCGGCAGTGCGGTTTAACACTGTTTCCATTTTTAAAACAATTAATTCTCCGCGAAAATAAGGATCATAAATCAGTTTAACTCGTGGATGAATCAGTCGGGTTTCCTCCTGCTCCTCCTTCCTCCGTCTCCCCCTCTGACACACAGAGGAACGGAGGGGCGACGTGTCGGGGGACGCGGCGCGGAAAGAACTCGTCACACGAAACCTTCACCGTGATTGGTCAATCCGTTTGTCTGTCAACATTTTGGGGAAAAAACAACCAATGAACACTCAGTAAATCACAAAGGACCTCCCACCTCACAGGTGAGGCTCATTAGCAGCCTGTCAGTCAGAGAGCAGAGAACACGGCACCAGGACAATGAGCCTAATTATAGAGCTGAGATTGTTCTGGAATGTTTGATGTATAACACGTGGGGTGTGTCATATGAAAACGCCTTTAAAAGGTGAATTTACATGTTTTTGTAAAATGTATAAAATGCCCCCAGCCTCCAGAGGGTTAACGTGACATATGTGAATGTCAGTCAGTCACCAAGGCCACTGGTTCTGCTGCTCAGTGGTAAAGATGACAGGACCAATGGGGTCTCAATATACTTCTTTTTTTTTACTAATCTGATGTTTCACTGAAGAAACTATTTATCATCCACAATATTAAATACCTCGCTGGCACTTTATAGGTAGGAGCCTCTTTGAAAACACAGCTCTGTGTGAAGTTTGGTCTTTAAAAAGAATGAACTTTTAACTTTTAATCGCGATTAATGAATTTCAAAATGTGCGATTAATTAGTTAATTCTTTTTAATCGATTGACAACCCTAGTTTATATATATATGTGTATATATATACACACACATATATATGTTTATATATATATATATATATATATGTGTGTATATATGTATATATGTTAGTGCTGTGAAAAATAACGCGTTAATTCAATTACAGGTTTAACTTCGTTATTTTTTTTAACGCATTTAATGCATGCGCAGAATGAGCTTCCAATCCGTCTGTTGTTGGTCGTCTCTCCAGCAGCATGTCATTCTGTCTCTAGTGTCGCGTTAACACGACTCCGATCTCCGTCTCGCGCACCGCAGAGCTCGGATGCCGGCGTGTGCGCGCACATCGGGACAAAAGAAAAGTCACTTGCAAAATGAGCTTCCAATCCACCACTTCAATCTGAACTCTGTCCGCTCTCATGCAGACGGTCTGTTCATCGGTAATGATCCTTCCGCAGGTTCACCTCCGGAAACCTTGTTACGACTTTTACTTCCTGTAGATCAGGGTCTCAACACGTCGATCGCGACCTGCCAGTCGATCGCGGCGTAGTGTCGGTAGATCAATGACATTAAAGAGATTGGCCCCCTGACATGTTCTCTAGAGCACGTCTTTGTTCTTTTATTAACTACGCATTGATCGTATCTAGCAGCATGTCATCTGTCTCTTCGCGCGTTAACACTTCGAGCTCCGTCTCGCGCCACAGAGCTCCGCGCGCCGAGCAAAAAAGTCACTTGTGAATCTGTCCACCTGTCCGGGCGGTGAGGTTTCAGCTTTGCGGCGGTGTCCCCGCCGTCCCTTTCATCACGGCCCAGTTCATGAAGAAAACCCACACAGTCAGTTTGCCTCAGCAGCTGCTAGAGGAAGACTAGAGGCCTTTAGATTGTATCATGGTGGAGTTAATGGTTGACAAACAAGAGAAACATGTTCTGTTTAACCCTCCTGTTACCTTTACATTTACTAACATAATTTACCCTCAGGGTCAATTTGACCCCAGCAATTAAAACCTCCAGAAAATTATTAGAATTAATATTGCTTCCCAAGTTTAAGTGTGAGGTACTTTATGTTTGTTTGTTGACTACCTAAATAGCCCTTTAAATAAATAAAAAAAGTTGATATTTCTTATATGTTTGACACAGTGAAAAACAGCCTGGGGTCAAATTGACCCCAAAGAACACCGACATTAAACATTGAATGGGGTCAAATTGACCCGAAAGGTAACAGGAGGGTTAAACATTCTGTTTAGGATGAAGATGTATTAATGTTCCATATGGAAGAAAACTGCTAAATAACTGCTGAGTTGCAGCACCATTGTATAGAAGAATGTATAAATGTATATATCCGTCTTTTGTCATAAATCTCTATGTTCTCACAAAATATACCGAGAATATCGGAAATATGTGATTAATCATGATTAATCCACAGAAATCTGTGATTAATCCGATTAAAAATTTTAATCGTTTCACAGCCCTAATATATGTGTGTAAATGTATATATAATAATGTATACAGACTACCAAGAAGAAATACTCAGTGTATAATGAGGTTCTCTCTCAGCTGGACTACGTGGTGACGTGTGCAGTCTGCACGCGCTCAGACGCCGGGGACATCCACATCCACCGCAAGAAGTGTCAGGTATGAACATCAGGTGTGAGTATCAGGCATGAGCATCAGGCATGAGCATCAGGTATCAGGTATGAGCATCAGGTATCAGGTATCAGGCATGAGCATCAGGCATGAGCATCAGGCATGAGCATCAGGTATCAGGCATGAGCATCAGGTATCAGGTATGTGCATCAGGTATTAGGTATGAGCATCAGGTATCAGGTATGAGCATCAGGTATCAGGCATCAGGCATCAGGTATGAGCATCAGGTATCAGGTATGAGCATCAGGTATGAGCATCAGGTATCAGGTATGAGCATCAGGTATCAGGTATGAGCATCAGGTATCAGGTATGAGCATCAGGTATCAGGTATGAGCATCAGGTATCAGGTATGAGCATCAGGCATGAGCATCAGGTATCAGGTATGAGCATCAGGCATCAGGTATGTGCATCAGGGCATCAGGCATCAGGTATCAGGCATGAGCATCAGGTATCAGGTATGAGCATCAGGTATCAGGCATGAGCATCAGGTATGAGCATCAGGTATCAGGTATGAGCATCAGGTATCAGGCATCGGCATGAGCATCAGGTATGAGCATCAGGTGAGCATCAGGTATCAGGTATGAGCATCAGGTATCAGGTATGAGCATCAGGTATCAGGTATGAGCATCAGGTATCAGGTATGAGCATCAGGTATGAGCATCAGGTATCAGGTATGAGCATCAGGTATGAGCATCAGGTATCAGGTATGAGCATCAGGTATCAGGTATGAGCATCAGGTATCAGGTATGAGCATCAGGTATCAGGCATGAGCATCAGGTATCAGGTATGAGCATCAGGTATCAGGTATGAGCATCAGGTATGAGCATCAGGTATGAGCATCAGGTATCAGGTATGAGCATCAGGTATGAGCATCAGGTATCAGGTATGAGCATCAGGTATCAGGTATGAGCATCAGGTATGAGCATCAGGTATCAGGCATCGGGTATCAGGTATGAGCATCAGGTATGAGCATCAGGTATCAGGTATGAGCATCAGGTATCAGGTATGAGCATCAGGCATCAGGTATGAGCATCAGGTATGAGCATCAGGTATCAGGTATGAGCATCAGGTATCAGGCATGAGCATCAGGTATCAGGTATGAGCATCAGGTATGAGCATCAGGTATCAGGCATCAGGTATGAGCATCAGGTATCAGGCATCAGGTATGAGCATCAGGTATCAGGTATGAGCATCAGGTATCAGGTATGAGCATCAGGTATGAGCATCAGGCATCAGGCATCAGGTATCAGGCATCGGGTATCAGGCACTGCATCAGGTATGAGCATCAGGTATCAGGTATGAGCATCAGGTATCAGGTATGAGCATCAGGTATGAGCATCAGGTATGAGCATCAGGTATCAGGCATCAGGTATGAGCATCAGGTATCAGGCATCAGGTATGAGCATCAGGTATCAGGTATGAGCATCAGGTATCAGGTATCAGGTATGAGCATCAGGTATGAGCATCAGGTATCAGGTATGAGCATCAGGTATCAGGTATGAGCATCAGGTATGAGCATCAGGTATCAGGTATGAGCATCAGGTATCAGGTATGAGCATCAGGTATCAGGTATCAGGTATCAGGCATGAGCATCAGGTATCGGTATGAGCATCAGGTATCAGGTATGAGCATCAGGTATGAGCATCAGGCATCAGGCATCAGGTATGAGGTATCAGGTATGAGCATCAGGTATCAGGTATGAGCATCAGGTATGAGCATCAGGTATCAGGCATCAGGTATGAGCATCAGGTATCAGGCATCAGGCATCAGGTATCAGGTATGAGCATCAGGTATGAGCATCAGGTATCAGGTATGAGCATCAGGTATGAGCATCAGGTATGAGCATCAGGTATCAGGTATGAGCATCAGGTATGAGCATCAGGTATCAGGCATCAGGCATGAGGCATCAGGTATGAGCATCAGGTATCAGGTATGAGCATCAGGTATCAGGTATGAGCATCAGGTATCAGGTATGAGCATCAGGTATGAGCATCAGGTATCAGGTATGAGCATCAGGTATCAGGTATGAGCATCAGGTATCAGGTATCAGGCATCAGGTATGAGCATCAGGTATGAGCATCAGGTATGAGCATCAGGTATGAGCATCAGGTATCAGGTATGAGCATCAGGTATCAGGTATGAGCATCAGGTATCAGGTATGAGCATCAGGTATCAGGCATCAGGTATGAGGTATGAGCATCAGGTATGAGCATCAGGTATCAGGCATGAGCATCAGGTATCAGGTATGAGCATCAGGTATCAGGTATGAGCATCAGGTATCAGGTATGAGCATCAGGTATCAGGTATCAGGTATGAGCATCAGGTATGAGCATCAGGTATCAGGTATGAGCATCAGGTATCAGGTATCAGGTATGAGCATCAGGTATGAGCATCAGGTATCAGGTATGAGCATCAGGTATCAGGTATGAGCATCAGGTATCAGGTATGAGCATCAGGTATCAGGTATGAGCATCAGGTATGAGCATCAGGTATCAGGTATGAGCATCAGGTATGAGCATCAGGTATGAGCATCAGGTATCAGGCATCAGGTATGAGCATCAGGTATCAGGTATGAGCATCAGGTATCAGGTATGAGCATCAGGTATGAGCATCAGGTATCAGGTATGAGCATCAGGTATCAGGTATCAGGTATGAGCATCAGGTATGAGCATCAGGTATCAGGTATGAGCATCAGGTATGAGCATCAGGTATCAGGTATGAGCATCAGGTATGAGCATCAGGTATGAGCATCAGGTATCAGGTATGAGCATCAGGTATCAGGTATCAGGTATGAGCATCAGGTATGAGCATCAGGTATGAGCATCAGGTATCAGGTATGAGCATCAGGTATGAGCATCAGGTATCAGGTATGAGCATCAGGTATCAGGTATGAGCATCAGGTATCAGGTATCAGGTATGAGCATCAGGTATCAGGTATGAGCATCAGGTATCAGGTATCAGGTATGAGCATCAGGCATCAGGTATGAGCATCAGGTATGAGCATCAGGCATCAGGTATGAGCATCAGGTATGAGCATCAGGTATGAGCATCAGGTATCAGGTATGAGCATCAGGTATGAGCATCAGGTATCAGGCATCAGGTATGAGCATCAGGTATGAGCATCAGGTATCAGGTATGAGCATCAGGTATCAGGTATGAGCATCAGGTATCAGGTATGAGCATCAGGCATCAGGTATGAGCATCAGGTATCAGGTATCAGGTATGAGCATCAGGTATGAGCATCAGGTATCAGGTATGAGCATCAGGTATCAGGTATGAGCATCAGGTATCAGGTATGAGCATCAGGTATCAGGTATGAGCATCAGGTATGAGCATCAGGTATCAGGTATGAGCATCAGGTATGAGCATCAGGTATCAGGCATCAGGTATGAGCATCAGGTATCAGGTATGAGCATCAGGTATCAGGCATCAGGTATGAGCATCAGGTATCAGGCATCAGGTATGAGCATCAGGTATCAGGTATGAGCATCAGGTATCAGGTATCAGGTATGAGCATCAGGCATCAGGTATGAGCATCAGGTATCAGGTATGAGCATCAGGTATCAGGTATGAGCATCAGGTATGAGCATCAGGTATCAGGTATGAGCATCAGGTATCAGGCATCAGGTATGAGCATCAGGTATCAGGTATGAGCATCAGGTATCAGGTATGAGCATCAGGTATCAGGTATGAGCATCAGGTATGAGCATCAGGTATCAGGTATGAGCATCAGGTATCAGGTATGAGCATCAGGTATGAGCATCAGGTATGAGCATCAGGTATCAGGCATCAGGTATGAGCATCAGGTATGAGCATCAGGTATCAGGTATCAGGTATGAGCATCAGGTATGAGCATCAGGTATCAGGTATGAGCATCAGGTATCAGGTATGAGCATCAGGTATCAGGTATGAGCATCAGGTATCAGGCATCAGGTATGAGCATCAGGTATGAGCATCAGGTATCAGGTATGAGCATCAGGTATGAGCATCAGGTATGAGCATCAGGTATCAGGTATGAGCATCAGGTATGAGCATCAGGTATGAGCATCAGGTATGAGCATCAGGTATCAGGTATGAGCATCAGGTATGAGCATCAGGTATGAGCATCAGGCATCAGGTATGAGCATCAGGTATCAGGTATGAGCATCAGGTATGAGCATCAGGTATCAGGTATGAGCATCAGGTATGAGCATCATGAGCATCAGGTATGAGCATCAGGTATGAGCATCAGGTATCAGGCATGAGCATCAGGTATGAGCATCAGGTATCAGGTATGAGCATCAGGTATGAGCATCAGGTATCAGGTATGAGCATCAGGTATGAGCATCAGGTATGAGCATCAGGTATCAGGTATGAGCATCAGGTATCAGGTATGAGCATCAGGTATCAGGTATGAGCATCAGGTATCAGGTATGAGCATCAGGTATGAGCATCAGGTATGAGCATCAGGTATGAGCATCAGGCATCAGGTATGAGCATCAGGTATCAGGTATGAGCATCAGGTATCAGGTATGAGCATCAGGTATCAGGTATGAGCATCAGGTATGAGCATCAGGTATCAGGCATCAGGTATGAGCATCAGGTATCAGGTATGAGCATCAGGTATGAGCATCAGGTATGAGCATCAGGCATCAGGTATGAGCATCAGGTATCAGGTATGAGCATCAGGTATGAGCATCAGGTATCAGGTATGAGCATCAGGTATGAGCATCAGGTATCAGGTATGAGCATCAGGTATGAGCATCAGGCATCAGGTATGAGCATCAGGTATCAGGTATGAGCATCAGGTATCAGGTATGAGCATCAGGTATCAGGTATGAGCATCAGGTATCAGGCATCAGGTATGAGCATCAGGTATGAGCATCAGGTATCAGGTATGAGCATCAGGTATGAGCATCAGGTATCAGGCATCAGGTATGAGCATCAGGTATCAGGTATGAGCATCAGGTATGAGCATCAGGTATCAGGTATGAGCATCAGGTATCAGGTATGAGCATCAGGTATCAGGTATGAGCATCAGGTATCAGGTATGAGCATCAGGTATGAGGCATCAGGTATGAGCATCAGGTATCAGGTATGAGCATCAGGTATGAGCATCAGGTATCAGGTATGAGCATCAGGTATGAGCATCAGGTATCAGGTATGAGCATCAGGTATGAGCATCAGGTATGAGCATCAGGCATCAGGTATGAGCATCAGGTATCAGGCATGAGCATCAGGTATCAGGTATGAGCATCAGGTATGAGCATCAGGTATGAGCATCAGGTATCAGGTATGAGCATCAGGTATCAGGTATGAGCATCAGGTATGAGCATCAGGTATCAGGTATGAGCATCAGGTATCAGGTATGAGCATCAGGTATCAGGCATCAGGTATGAGCATCAGGTATCAGGTATGAGCATCAGGTATCAGGTATGAGCATCAGGTATCAGGTATGAGCATCAGGTATGAGCATCAGGTATCAGGTATGAGCATCAGGTATGAGCATCAGGTATCAGGTATGAGCATCAGGTATGAGCATCAGGTATCAGGTATGAGCATCAGGTATGAGCATCAGGTATCAGGCATCAGGTATGAGCATCAGGTATCAGGTATGAGCATCAGGTATGAGCATCAGGTATCAGGTATGAGCATCAGGTATGAGCATCAGGTATGAGCATCAGGTATCAGGCATCAGGTATGAGCATCAGGTATCAGGTATGAGCATCATGTATGAGCATCAGGTATGAGCATCAGGTATCAGGTATGAGCATCAGGTATGAGCATCAGGTATCAGGTATGAGCATCAGGTATCAGGTATCAGGTATGAGCATCAGGCATGAGCATCAGGTATCAGGTATGAGCATCAGGTATCAGGTATGAGCATCAGGTATCAGGTATGAGCATCAGGTATCAGGCATCAGGTATGAGCATCGGGTATCAGGTATGAGCATCAGGTATCAGGCATGAGCATCAGGTATCAGGCATGAGCATCAGGTATCAGGTATGAGCATCAGGTATCAGGCATGAGCATCAGGCATCAGGTATGAGCATCAGGTATCAGGCATCAGGTATGAGCATCAGGTATCAGGCATCAGGTATGAGCATCAGGTATCAGGCATCAGGTATGAGCATCAGGTATCAGGCATGAGCATCAGGTATCAGGTATGAGCATCAGGTATCAGGTATGAGCATCAGGTATCAGGTATGAGCATCAGGTATGAGCATCAGGTATCAGGCATCAGGTATGAGCATCAGGTATCAGGCATGAGCATCAGGTATGAGCATCAGGTATCAGGTATGAGCATCAGGTATCAGGTATGAGCATCAGGCATCAGGTATGAGCATCAGGTATCAGGTATGAGCATCAGGCATGAGCATCAGGTATCAGGTATGAGCATCAGGTATCAGGCATCAGGTATGAGCATCAGGTATCAGGTATGAGCATCAGGTATCAGGTATCAGGTATGAGCATCAGGTATGAGCATCAGGTATGAGCATCAGGTATCAGGTATGAGCATCAGGTATGAGCATCAGGTATCAGGTATGAGCATCAGGTATCAGGTATGAGCATCAGGTATGAGCATCAGGTATCAGGTATCAGGTATGAGCATCAGGTATGAGCATCAGGTATGAGCATCAGGTATCAGGTATGAGCATCAGGTATGAGCATCAGGTATCAGGTATGAGCATCAGGTATCAGGTATGAGCATCAGGTATCAGGTATGAGCATCAGGTATGAGCATCAGGTATGAGCATCAGGCATCAGGCATCAGGTATGAGCATCAGGTATGAGCATCAGGTATCAGGTATCAGGTATGAGCATCAGGTATGAGCATCAGGTATGAGCATCAGGTATCAGGTATGAGCATCAGGTATGAGCATCAGGTATCAGGTATGAGCATCAGGTATCAGGTATGAGCATCAGGTATGAGCATCAGGCATCAGGCATCAGGTATGAGCATCAGGTATCAGGTATGAGCATCAGGTATGAGCATCAGGTATCAGGTATGAGCATCAGGTATGAGCATCAGGTATGAGCATCAGGTATCAGGTATGAGCATCAGGTATGAGGCATCAGGTATGAGCATCAGGTATCAGGTATGAGCATCAGGTATGAGCATCAGGTATCAGGTATGAGCATCAGGTATGAGCATCAGGCATCAGGTATGAGCATCAGGCATGAGCATCAGGTATGAGGTATCAGGTATGAGCATCAGGTATCAGGTATGAGCATCAGGTATGAGCATCAGGTATCAGGTATGAGCATCAGGTATGAGCATCAGGTATGAGCATCAGGTATCAGGTATGAGCATCAGGTATGAGGCATCAGGTATGAGCATCAGGTATCAGGTATGAGCATCAGGTATGAGCATCAGGCATCAGGTATGAGCATCAGGCATGAGCATCAGGTATGAGGTATCAGGTATGAGCATCAGGTATCAGGTATGAGCATCAGGTATGAGCATCAGGCATCAGGTATGAGCATCAGGCATGAGCATCAGGTATGAGGTATCAGGTATGAGCATCAGGCATCAGGCATGAGCATCAGGTATGAGCATCAGGCATCAGGTATGAGCATCAGGTATGAGCATCAGGTATCAGGTATGAGCATCAGGTATGAGCATCAGGCATCAGGTATGAGCATCAGGCATGAGCATCAGGTATCAGGTATGAGCATCAGGCATGAGCATCAGGTATGAGCATCAGGCATCAGGTATGAGCATCAGGTATCAGGTATGAGCATCAGGTATGAGCATCAGGTATGAGGTATCAGGTGTATCACACGTCTGAACTGTGTTCACAGGAAGTTTTCGCGTCTCCCAGTAAACACGCCATGGACAGCAAAGGGGAGGAGTCTAAGATGAGCTACCCCAACATCTTCTTCATGATCGACAACTTCGAGGAGGTAACCGCCCCCATGCATCAGACTGTCACGAGGTGTTCAGGGACCGTCGGGGAGATGAGAACCTGACGATTCGTGGAGGTTTTGTTTGAAGCTGGCGTTGTGCGTGCAGGTGTTCAGCGACATGACGGTGGGCGAGGGCGAGATGGTGTGTGTGGAGCTGGTGGCGAGCGACAAGAGCAACAGCTTCCAGGGCGTCATCTTCCAGGGCTCCATCCGCTACGAGGCCCTGAAGAAGGTCTACGACAACCGCGTGAGCTCACATGCTAATGCTAGTTATATCGTGACTTCATTATTCAGAGTTTACGATAACCAACTTATTGAAATCTAAGGCAACTCATGTGGAACATTAGCATGTTCCATAGCTTCCTATAGCCTTAACATGCTAACAGCAGCATCTCAACATGCTAACAGTAGCATGTTAATTTGCTAGCGATAGCATTATTATTTACTGATGCTATTTTATATTTTCATGATTATATTCTTTTTATTTAACTAATTTTATATATCTTATTTAAAATGTAAACCAATATAAACATGATCCTGTTAAAGCTAATGCTACTAGAACATGCGTTAGCATGTTAAGCGTTGGCTTGTTATCTGTATCTCAGCATGCTAACAGTAGCATGCTAATACTGTTTAATAATAACATTAGCTAACACTGTTAGCAGGCCCTGGGAGCAGCGCAGCCTGTTGGTGCTAGCTTCAACCATCGCTGACGCTAACGGCTAATGTCACATAGCAGTTGTTTATTGTGTTATTGACACAGAACTCTATAATTAAACACACATGTAACTAAATGTAGGTTTTTGACATGTTACTGTCCCTTTAAGTAAAGTCCGTGGTGTGCTGTAGGTTAGCGTAGCGGCTAAGATGGCCCAGCGGATGTCTTTCGGCTTCTACAAGTACAACAACATGGAGTTCGTGAGGATGAAGGGGCCGCAGGGCAAAGGTCACGCCGAGATGGCCGTCAGCCGCGTGCCGACCGGAGACACCGAGGAGGAGCCGGCCTCGCCCGAGAGGGTGAGCGCAACAAACGCACCCCACCGGAGTGAGGAGTGAGGAGTGAGGAGTGAGGAGTGAGGAGTGAGGAGTGAGGAGTGAGGAGTGAGGAGTACTCTAGAGGACTGTGGTCCAGTCCCTCTCGAGGACTGTGGTCCAGTTCCTCTCGAGGACTGTGGTCCAGTTCCTCTCGAGGACTGTGGTCCAGTTCCTCTCGAGGACTGTGGTCCAGTCCCTCTCGAGGACTGTGGTCCAGTCCCTCTAGAGGACTGTGGTCCAGTTCCTCTAGAGGACTGTGGTCCAGTTCCTCTAGAGGACTGTGGTCCAGTCCCTCTCGAGGACTGTGGTCCAGTCCCTCTCGAGGACTGTGGTCCAGTCCCTCTCGAGGACTGTGGTCCAGTTCCTCTAGAGGACTGTGGTCCAGTCCCTCTCGAGGACTGTGGTCCAGTCCCTCTCGAGGACTGTGGTCCAGTCCCTCTAGAGGACTGTGGTCCAGTTCCTCTAGAGGACTGTGGTCCAGTTCCTCTCGAGGACTGTGGTCCAGTCCCTCTAGAGGACTGTGGTCCAGTCCCTCTCGAGGACTGTGGTCCAGTCCCTCTAGAGGACTGTGGTCCAGTCCCTCTCGAGGACTGTGGTCCAGTCCCTCTAGAGGACTGTGGTCCAGTTCCTCTAGAGGACTGTGGTCCAGTCCCTCTCGAGGACTGTGGTCCAGTCCCTCTAGAGGACTGTGGTCCAGTTCCTCTAGAGGACTGTGGTCCAGTCCCTCTCGAGGACTGTGGTCCAGTCCCTCTCGAGGACTGTGGTCCAGTCCCTCTCGAGGACTGTGGTCCAGTTCCTCTAGAGGACTGTGGTCCAGTTCCTCTAGAGGACTGTGGTCCAGTCCCTCTCGAGGACTGTGGTCCAGTCCCTCTAGAGGACTGTGGTCCAGTTCCTCTAGAGGACTGTGGTCCAGTCCCTCTCGAGGACTGTGGTCCAGTCCCTCTCGAGGACTGTGGTCCAGTCCCTCTAGAGGACTGTGGTCCAGTCCCTCTCGAGGACTGTGGTCCAGTCCCTCTAGAGGACTGTGGTCCAGTTCCTCTCGAGGACTGTGGTCCAGTCCCTCTCGAGGACTGTGGTCCAGTTCCTCTAGAGGACTGTGGTCCAGTCCCTCTCGAGGACTGTGGTCCAGTTCCTCTAGAGGACTGTGGTCCAGTCCCTCTCGAGGACTGTGGTCCAGTCCCTCTAGAGGACTGTGGTCCAGTCCCTCTCGAGGACTGTGGTCCAGTTCCTCTAGAGGACTGTGGTCCAGTCCCTCTCGAGGACTGTGGTCCAGTCCCTCTAGAGGACTGTGGTCCAGTCCCTCTAGAGGACTGTGGTCCAGTCCCTAACGGGCCACCCCCCCCAGGTGACCTCCTTCAGCACGCCTCCCACGCCGGAGAGGACCCGGCCGTCCTTCTTCTCGCCGTCTCTCAGACGCAAAGCTCCTCGAAACCGAAACGCAGAGATGAAGAAGTCTCACTCGGCCAACGACAGCGAGGAGTTCTTCAGGGAGGAGGAGGACGAAGGTAGGAAGCACCAAGGAACCACTAAGGGACAGGTAGGAAGCACCAAGGAACCACTAAGGGACAGGTAGGAAGCACCAAGGAACCACTAAGGGACAGGTAGGAAGCGCCAAGGAACCACTAAGTGTGTGTGTGGTGCTCTGGAAGTGATGATGATGGTTATAGTGATGATGATGAAGGTGATGATGATGAAGGTGATGGTGATGATGATGAAGGTGGTGATAGTGATGATGGTGATGAAAGTGGTGATGATGAAGGTGGTGATGAAGGTGATGGTGATGAAGGTGGTGATGATGATGATGGTGATGAAGGTGAGACCTGTCCCCTCCTCAGACCTCCACTCGTCCTCTAACCTGCGCTCTCGCTCTCTCTCGGGCACCGGGCGTTCTCTGGTCGGCTCGTGGCTCAAACTGAACCGAACTGACGACTACTTCCTGTTGTACTCGCACCTGACCTACGTCACGCTGCCGCTGCACCGCATCACCGCAGGTCAGAGGTCACGTGTCACCGTGAGTCGGAGCGTGTGGTGACGTCATAGCATGTGGTGTAATGTGGCGTGGTTCCTCAGACATCCTGGAGGTGCGGCAGAAGCCCATCCTCATGACGTAGCAGCCGAGCTGCTCGTCATACCAAGTGCCTCCTGCATCGGGCCAGACGCAGCAGCGCCCCCTGGTGGCCGGACCGAGACCAACACCCACAGCCTGCTCCAGAGGGGACACACACACACACCAGCCATTCAGGAAGTGCCTCCTCTTCTTCCCTTCCCGCTGCGTGCGAGGTCACGTGACCTCCGGTGTGAGAGGCGGTTGGCTGAACTCTGACCAGGAAGTGGAGAACGTGTTCTTGTAAATATTTGCTGCTTCACTCAGAGGTTCTGCGGTTCTTTTAATGACACGTTCCTCTCGTGGTTTTCTTTTTTCAATATTATCCACGACGACGGGACTCGAAGTGTTTTTGTACGACAGGAAACCGGAAACGGGAAGTGGAGACGCCAGTGCCATCGCTGCGTCTTCATCCTTTTATGGACCAACGGTCTCATTTAGTCTCTGAATGTCTAAAATACCAGAATAATAAATGTTGTGTAGAAGCAGACATGTTACCAGCAGTGAGTTAGGACTTCTTCACTTATCAGCATCTCTAAACTACCATAAATAAAATCACTTTTACTTGTGACTGATTCACAATATCAGAGTTCGACTTCACTCGTTATATTAAATTACAACAAATAAAATGTCATGAATAATATAAAATATTAGATTATATTTGTCTTTGATCAATATTTACATTCTCATTGTTTTGATTTGACCAGCAACTTTTATTTGTTTAATTAAACTGATCATTTAAACTATTGATTACGAGATCAGTACATTTATGTTCTTTGTGATTTAAAACCTGAGCAAATTATTTAATTTCTAATCTGTACATTTCGAAAAAGTATCTTTGAACTCACCAAAAGTTTCTAAAGTGTAATTATTGTTATAACAACTATGTTTTAATTAGTTAAAAAAGATACGCAGATGAACGGCGGCTATTAGAAGTTAGTCAAATACAAGAAAATTTAATTATCTAAAATATTCAAAGAATGTTTAGCATTATGACTAACAAACACGTTAATTATTTATGTTTATTTAACTAAACCAAAAGAACTTCAGGAGTCACGAAATTCACGCTGGCTACATTTTGTTTAATCTCAATATAATTCTTGTAACTTTACAACTCTAATTTATCCTCTGAAGATCGAAATTCAGTTAGTTTAAAAAAAGTATTTTATAATATATATAAAACAAATATAATATATAATTATATTTTAGCGTAGTGAGTCACGCTGTTGATTGATTATATAATAATACATAATTCTGATCTAAATATTTGTTACTATTTAAGAACTGAACGTTTTCACCGTTTAATCTTCAGAAGTCAGTCGGTTGAAATTCTCGTTGGCCACCAGAGGCTGAGCCGAAGCTCTTTTGGGGCTTCCGTAGATTCATTTAAATCAAACTGTTAAAACCGTTAACATATTCATCCTGTAAATCTGATACATTTCTGGACAAAGACATAATTGAAGACCAATAATCCGATCAGATGTATTGATTACCCGCTGTATGTATTGATGTAGTCGCTTCACGCATGTTGTTGTTTGTTTACACAAAGACAGAAAACTGTGTCCTTGTTTATTCTGTTTGAAGGAAGTTTCCTCTTTAACTTTATTAGAGATGAAATATGAACAAATTGTGATTGAAATAAAAAAGTAAAACAATAAAACGAGTGTTTAAAGTCTCAAGGATTTAAACTTAAAAACAACAACCAGCTCGTTGGTCTCTACTGGTAAACAACCTGACGGAGGAGACACTGAGGACAGAGGAGACAGGGAGGAAAGGACGCGCTTAGGACACTTGGACAGAAACAGTTGAGGAAATTAAAACGATCAATAAGTTCATGATCAATAAATAGTTTCCACAGAAAAATATTCAAAACCATCTGGAAACCTTAGAGGAAGAGGAGCAGGAAGATGATGAATAGGAGGAGCAGGACGATGATTAAGAGGAGCTTCCTGTTGAGCGTCTGACTGGAGGAATGTAGACGACCGGCTTCTCCAGGAAATAAAACATTCACAGTATGATGCCCACAACTCTGTGTGTGTGTCTGTGTGTGTGTGTCTATCCTCTCTTCTTCTCCAGCGTCTGCTGCAGCTCGTCTGCGTCCTCGGAGGTCTTGACCCGGATCAGAAGGGGAACCGGGCTCCCGGGGTTCTGCTGGTCCAGGACCGGGTTGGGGACGCAGACCACCATCACGTTGTTCCGGCCCACGCGGGAGCACGGCATGGAGGCCTGCAGCAGGATGTTCAGCAGGATCGTACCTTCACAATAAGAGCGCACTGATTAATGTGGAAGAAGATCAACGATCTACCGATCAATGATCTTTAAATTAAATGTAAATTGAGTTTAATCCTAAATAAACTCAGTTTAAATGATGTATTTAAACACAATAACTACATTAAATCTATTTATTAATTGATGGAAAGTTAAATCAATATTTATATTGTTTAGTTTCTAGGGCTGGGCACGTTAACGCGTTAATCTTGTGTTAACGCATCAATTAATTAACGCCGAGAATTATTTTATCGCGCGTTAACGCAGGTTTTATTATTGTAAAAGTTTGTTGCTCACAGGCTTTTATTTTGTAAAAGTCTGCTACTGATTGCTGCGGAACCGGAAAAGAAAGTCATTCGCGGTTTAACAAACATGGAGAAGAGTACGGAGATTTTAAATGGCCATTTTCAATTTAAAGTTCTTAAAGACGGCGCAGTCGACAGAAACAAAGTCATATGTAACACTGCCAAGATGAATCGTCTCATCACCGGAGGACTTCCAGTCTTAAATATCATTTACATGCTAAACACACCGTTGATGCCAGCAAATCATACAACAAACACACAGTGGAGCGAGGCTTCGGCAGACGAGCTGCAGGGAGGAGATCAACCAAGAGAACCAACGCCTCAGCGAAGTGGAGAGCTACTGCAGGCCGGTTAGGATTGTGGAAGACGTCGGGCTGAGAAACATTTAGAGGATATCAACAAATGACGGCAGGTATGAGACGCCCTCAAGACACACGTCACACGGAGAATACACGAGTTGTATGAAAAGGAGAGGACTGCAAAGCGACAGCTTCACAACGTGCACCCTGTTGCTCTCATGGGGACGACTGGACATCGGGGGACCACAATGACCTCGGAGTGACTGCATTATATTGATGAGAAGTGGGCGCTGCATTCACATGCCCTGACTGATGAACACAGAGGAGAGACATGATGCTGACACTTTACTGAAGTTGCACAGCAGTGGAATGTGTCAGATAAAGTCACCACACTGAGCAGATAGAGCACCAGAGATGATCGCTGCTGCGAGACGACTGCCTTTGATCATGACCCTGCTTCAGTCTCCAGCGTTCTGTCACAGTGTCTCTGCATAACAGTGCATTTGACAATGTCCTGACAGATTTTATGGCACTTTAGTTCATATGGCAGAACATTTAAAATAAGTGTCAAGTTCTAGGAATTGACAAACTGCACTGAAAGTGTTTTCTGGTGTCTCTAACAGGGACAACACATGTTATGGCACTTTCATTCATATGGCAGAACATTTCAAATAGAAGTGCGCTATACACTACTTTTGAATTAATTATTGGATTTTGCGTATACAAATGCGATTCATCGTGATTAATCAGGGAAATCATGCGATTAATCGCGATTACAATTTTTACTCGTTGCCCAGCCCTAATAGTTTCCTTTGCAGTAATCAGTAATCATTAAACCATAAAGTCCATCCCATAATCTGAGCAGCGTTACCGTGACAACAGTCTAAGGATCACTACTGACTTTGACCAGCAGGCGGCGCCGTTTGTTGTTTATGATTTAAACACAGCTCCTCTCCAGAAGGAGAACAACAAAAACAACAGCGATGAGTACCCAGGTTGGTGTCGGCCCTGATGATCATCTGGACCTTCCCTTCACTCGTCTCCTTGAGGTGAAGCGTCCCGACTCCTTTGTCCTTGAACTCTGAGTTCTTCTTGTAGAACAACTTACACCTAAACACAAACAAACAAAAACACAAACAAATAAACACACACAAACAAATAAACACAAACACACACAGAACTTCAGAGACAGAAGTACTTTGTGCTTTTCAAAATAAAGTGCAGTGGTAAGGATGTTACTTCTTGGAGTAGAAGGCGTCCTCCTCCTTCACCTCCTTCACGTCGGGCGCCGGCGGCTCCTCAGACTCCTCCTCCCCATTCTCCTCTGGAATCAAACTTTATTAATATCACGGGACTCTATGAAACTAATCACATTATTATAATCAAACTATCTTTATTATTATCAAACAGACTTCATTACAACAGATTTATTAACAAAGTGAATCATTTAATTTACTAACACTTCATATATAATAACTACTTCTCCCCCGATGGTAAACTAATTATATTAATGTGTTATTTATATTTATTAAAAGAGACCAGTTTAAACCTCTAAAGACATTGTAATAAGTTAATGTTTTAACATCTGGATTAATAAACTAATAAAAACTAGGGCTGTGAAACGATTAACATTTTTAATCGGGTTAATCACAGGTTTTTGTGGATTAATCATGATTAATCACATATTACCGATATTCTCGGTATATTTTGTGAGAACATAGAGATTTATGACAAAAGACGGATATATACATTTCTACATTCTTCTATACAATGGTGCTGCAACTCAGCAGTTATTTAGCAGTTTTCTTCCATATGGAACATTAATACATCTTCATCCTAAACAGAATGTTTAACCCTCCTGTTACCTTTCGGGTCAATTTGACCCCATTCAATGTTTAATGTCGGTGTTCTTTGGGGTCAATTTGACCCCAGGCTGTTTTTCACTGTGTCAAACATATAAGAAATATCAACTTTGTTATTTATTTAAAGGGCTATTTAGGTAGTCAACAAACAAACATAAAGTACCTCACACTTAAACTTGGGAAGCAATATTAATTCTAATAATTTTCTGGAGGTTTTAATTGCTGGGGTCAAATTGACCCCGAGGGTAAAATATGTTAGTAAATGTAAAGGTAACAGGAGGGTTTAAACAGAACATGTTTCTCTTGTTTGTCAACCATGAACTCCACCATGATACAATCTAAAGGCCTCTAGTCTTCCTCTAGCAGCTGCTGAGGCAAACTGACTGTGTGGGTTTTCTTCATGAACTGGGCCGTGATGAAAGGGACGGCGGGGACACCGCTGCAAAGCTGAAACCTCACCGGCCCGGACAGGTGGACAGATTGACAAGTGGCTTTTTTGTTGCTCGGTCCCGATGCGCGCGCACGGAGCTCTGTGGCGCGCGGGACGGAGATCGATAAGTGTTAACGCAACGCGAAGAGACAGAGATGACATGCTGCTGTGGAGATACGATCAACAACAGACGTTTAGTTTAATAAAAGAACAAAGACGTGCTCTAGAGAACATGTCAGGGGGCGGGCCAATCTCTTTAATGTCATGCGATCTACCGACACTACGTCGCGATCGACTGGCAGGTCGCGATCGACGTGTTGAGACCCTGATCTACAGGAAGTAAAAGTCGTCACAAGGTTTCCGGAGGTGAACCTGCGGAAGGATCATTACCGATGAACAGACCGTCTGCATGAGAGCGGACAGAGTTCAGGTTGAAGAGGTGTATTGGAAGCTCATTTTGCAAGTGACTTTTTTTTCATCCCGACGACCAACAACAGACGGATTGAAAGCTCATTCTGCGCATGCGTTAAATGCGTAAAAAAAAAAAAAAAAATTAAACCTGTAATTGAATTAACTGAGTTAACGCGTTATTTTTCACAGCACTAATAAAAACATAAATATTGTGATTCATTGATCAGAGTTGGTGTATAATCCCTTGAAGATGAATAAATCAAGCGCACCTGTGGGCCGAGGAGCCCCGAACAGGGAGGTCTGGCTGGAGGAGAAGGAGAAGCTGGGGGGCGTGGCCTTGGGCCCTAAGGACCCGAGCAGAGAGCCGTCCACCTTCTGCCCGAAGTTGAACGTGACGCCCGGGCTCTGGGCCGCGTCGTCTGCCGGCGCTTTACTGAAGGAGAACAGCGAGGAGGAGGAGGAGGCGGCGGCAGGAGCAGCAGTGAGGCTGGTCTTCTTCTTCTTCTCCTCCTCCTCGCCCCCATAGCGCCGCTCGATGCTCGCCAGGTGCTGCTCGTAGTCCCTGAAGATGGGGTTGAGGTCGCACAGCGGGTTCCCGTTCACGTGCTTGGTGATCCAGTCCCTCACCGAGCAGTTCAGGGCCGTCAGCTGACGGCTGTACTCCTTAGAGCTGCTGCCATTGGTCTGCTGGGCCGTGATGTCAGAGGGGGCGGAGCCAGGGACCACCACAGCTGAGAGGACGAGGAGGATAATATTAATGTCTGCCATCGGCCGGTGGATTGCTTCTAGAAACTTCTCCATTAATCAGCCAGAAGCTGAGATCTCCATCGTCAGATGCTCATCTTTCCAACAGTCCTTGAACACATCATGATGAACGCTTCAGTCAGAGAAAAAGACCAAAATTAAGCCGAAAATGTTTGATAAAAAAAATATTATTTTATATTAAAGAATTAATATCTCAACAATTTATTAATAGTTAAAAAATGTAACTGGATAAATTATAAATACTATTAATAAATATATGTTATAAAGGTGTAAAAAAACATTACAGAAAGGTTTTGAAAATGTTAAAATAATTAAACTTATTGAGTGCAGGGAGTGACGGAGTGGTCTTATTAATGTGAGCAGGTAGACTCCGTCCCCCATGATGCACTGGGGCATCACCTGAACCCGAGCAGACGGACATGACAGCTGTCCACACACAAACGCAGCGTGGCGCTCCGGAGCCGAACATCCCGTGGGACCTGCTCACTTCCGGTGGAGGAAACAAAGATGGCGTCCTCACCCGGCGTGGCGGCGGGCGAGGAGAAGCCGCTGAACGGCGCCGCGCTGCTGCTCCCGTTGAGGCCCGTGAAGCCTCCCCCGTTGCCGAAGCCGGAGAACGCCGTGGGAGCCGAGGCGCCGCTCAGAGAGAACCCTTTGAAGCCTTTGAAGGAGGCGCCGCCGTCGGCCTGCAACGAGACGCGTTCATGAGCACACAAAACGTAGGACGCGACACAACCGGGTCACACGGTCCTGGTTTCACCTCTCCCACCGCTCGGCGCTTGGCCTTCTTGATCGGCCGGCTTTTCAACACGTCTTCACTCGCCACCAGGAACGAGCCGGCCTTCAGGAGGGAGAGCACACGTTAACGCACAGCACCTGAACGCACCGTTCACACAGCAGACCTTCACAATTAAAGCTCTGAACTAGGCCGGGTATTTAAAGAAACTAATAATACTTTATTATAGGAGAACACACACACATTTAAGTTGCTACACATTATGAATCATACACATACACAAACACACACACACTCTCACCTCCTCCTCCTCCTCCACCTGGTCCCAGTTCCTGTCCGTGAGCTCCTTGTCAGCGATCCTCTTCGCCATGACAACGCTCACAAGGACGGAAACAGGGAAGAACCAGCAGGCCGCCTCCTGGAGAGCATCAGAGTATTATTATTATTATAGTATGACACGTCTGTGCGAGATATTACAGTATTATATAGAGTATTATAGTAAAGTACCCTATAGTAGTCTTCCCACAGTGAACCTCTACATAAACACCTTGTGTTAGATATTTAAGCATTATAGAGATGTATTATATCAGTATTATAGTAAAGTACTCTTTCGTAGTATTTTCATTAAAAACCATGAGGAGTTGAGGACCTGTGACGTCACGTCGCACCACTTCCTCTGTATCACCAAACATCCTGTTTCTGTCGGTTTCCCGGGTTTACTGTGTTCACCGTACCGGCAGGAGAGACCTACCGACCCGGTCGCCCCGGGAGTAACACAGCCAGCGTCGGTGCTGTCGGTGAGTTACCGGTGTTCCACCCCTACTGGTTTTCAGACCTACTGGTTTCCCTGCGCGTTGTGTTCTCTTCACATCTGCAGCGGGGCTCTGTCTCGCTCACCAGATTCGTCACACATTCACAAACATATTGCTGGAGATCTTCAAGCCACCCTTCATATCCATTTCGGCGATTACGATTGTATAAGTGAGCAGAGCATCACAGCCACGGAGGAATAAATACATTTTCGAAAAAATAAAAATAAAAAGATTGCCCGACCTGGTTTCGATCTCTTTCACGCAAAAGGAGACTGCACTCAAAGACACGCAGTCTGTGCGCTGCGCCACCAGATCTTAGTTTCTGCCCAAGTAATTTATATATTGATCCATTAAGTCACATTTCTTATGTTTTCATGGGAACAGTTTGGTTGAAGGGATCTGAAACAACTGGTTACCTTGAGCGGATATTTACACTTTGAAACATGTTTAGCGATGCTTGTTCGCAACGCAACAACCACACAATACCGACGCATTTTGACAACTAATTGACTTGTTCAGCGATGCTTTTATAAATAATATTCAGACTATCATAATACAAAAATTGTATTGATAAACTTTATTTACATATTCCACGAGTTTAGCAAATGCTTCACAGACCTCAAATCTGAAAATAAGCCATCCAATTGCAAAACATGTAATCAGAATCAATTAATAACTTAGCGACATCAGTATAAATGGAAAAAGTGGCAGACACTGGACTTCTGCTGTCCAGCATGTTTTCTTTCACTGTCTATCTTGGCCGTTGTGTTATATTTTTGTTTTGACGGATGTGAATAATTTGTGTGATATGTAAATATAGTTATTATTTTTGTATTATGGTATGCAAGTCTGAATATTATTTATAAAAGCATCGCTGAATGTTTGGAAGCTTTAATATCCGCCCAAGGCAACTAGTTGTTTCAAATCCCTGACACCAAACAGTTCCCTGGACACGAGATGTGACATTAAGAATAGCTTTTTAAATGTCTTATACTTTTGTGTTTACTAGTGGTGTAATCAGAAGCACCAGCGATGAGGAGGACATCATCGTTTTTGCTCGACAGAGATCGAATCCAGGTCGTTGCGATCTTTCATAAAAATACGTTCCTACATGTGTTTCGTCATGTGTGATGTGGTGCTTACTTGCACAACTGTAAATAGATGTGAAATGTGGCTTCACGAGCTCCAACTATATGTTCTACATTGTTTTGTAGATAGAACATTACTAGTATTCCATTCTTCCTGTTGCTCAGTGTTCGCAATGTTTCTAATTTATTTTCACAGTACCATCGTCATTGTATACTCGTCACGAAAGTCAATTAGTTGTCAAAATGCGTCGGTATTGTGTGGTTGTTGCGTTGCGAACAAGCATCGCTAAACATGTTTCAAAGTGTAAATATCCACTCAAGGTAACCAGTTGTTTCAGATCCCTTCGACCAAACTGTTCCCATGAAAACATAAGAAATGTGACTTAATGGATCAATATATAAATTACTTGGGCTGAAGCTATTATCTGGTGGCGCAGCGCACAGACTGCGCGTCTTTGAGTGCAGACTCCTTTTGCGTGAAAGAGATCGAAACCAGGTCGGGCGATCTTTTTATTTTTTATAAAATGTATTTATTCCTCCGTGGCTGTGATGCGCTGCTCACTTATACAATCGTAACCGCCGACATGGATATGAACGGTGGCTTGAAGATCTCCAGCAATATGTTTGTGAATGTGTGACGAATCTGGTGCGCGAGACAGAGCCCCGCTGCAGATGTGAAGAGAACACAACGCGCAGGGAAACCAGTAGGTCTGAAAACCAGTAGGGGTGGAACACCGGCGGCAACGACTCACCGGGCCCAGACGCACGAGCGGTTACCGTGGTGCTAACGTGCTAACGTGTTGGTTTAAACCCGGTAGTTTTAACGGAAACGTACCTTTAACCGGGACGCAGAGTCCAACCGCCGCCGCTGGGTGCTTCACGGGCGGCTCCGCGGGGCGCAGACGGGTCTCTCGGCCGGTCGATAACCTCCGTGGCGGGTAAACGTCTCAGTGTTTTGAAAGAGCCTTCCTCACGCCGCCATTTTACATAGTGGTGTATATCCGCATGGGGCTCGCGCGTCGTATCTTGTTGCGCATGCGCATCAGACGGCGTTCCCTTTTAGCCTGGGAGTTGTAGTCTTTAGCAAGTAACCTTTTTATTTTTGTAAATTTCTATATAAATTACAAGCGTATCTACTTTAAAAAAAAAAAAAATTCTAGGAGTTTTATATGGATACAAATTATGTATATATATATGTGTGTGTGCATATATATATATATAAAGAATTGTATTAATTGTTATTTCTTTCTTTCATTTGGACATGTTTTGGGGCTAGCAATTATATTAAAACCATTACAGATAATAACAAACTGTTCCTGAAACAATTTCTCCAGAATACACTAATCCATGAAAAGCACAAACAATTAAAATGTGAATACAAATAAAGCTTTCAAGCTCAAATGTTTGACCTCATGTCCTCAAAGATTTATTTGGGGACATTGACGATAACAAAAATGGCAAATATTCTCTCCCGATCTCTCTGGATAAAATGTTTTAAACATTGAAGTAAGTTTGATTTGAGGCGTCATAAGATAATATTTAACTTTATTAATCACAGAGGATATTATTTTGCCAGATGTTCATTAAAGATGACTACAAAAGAATAACAACATATATATATAATATATATATATATAATATATATATATATATATATATATGAACAATAGAATAACAAGTATTAAGTGTAAAATAAATAATACTGACAAAAGAGCAAAACACAAAAGCAAAAAACTGTTTGGTAAGTAAATACAAATAAACAACAAAATCCTTAAACTCATGATGAAAAGCACTAATCATGTAAAATGTGAATAAAAAGGCCGAATGGTGCAGCAGATGGCTCCTCTCCAAGCCTTCAGGATCCCGGTCCGGCTGCCAGAGAGGAACCGGTGCTGAGAAACAGGAAGTGAGCTGAGGGCCCTGAGACAGCAGGAGACCTGGACCAGCTGGAGGACTGGAGGAGGACTTGGCAGCAGAGTGAGACCTCTATAGAAGATCTCCATCAGTCTGACTGACAGGTAACAAAGGACTCCCTCTCCCCTCAGAGGCTCAGGGTGTGGGGGTAAGTTACAGGGACGTTGTTGACCGCTATGAGTGACAGGCCGGGCCACCAATCATCAGAGAGCTCTCTCAATGATCACAGGCCATACAGCAGTGTGGCTTTAGGGCGGGGCTACATGTGATTGACAGGTCCCTAGGCCCCTCCTCTCATGGAGGGCCCTCACTGAGAGGAGGGGCCTCAATGAAGAGTTCACTGGTCAAATAAAGCTGAAAATAAATATTCATGTCTTCAGATTGCTCTCTTCAGATTCCTCTAGTTAGTTCTTACATTTGATTAAATCCAGACAGTGTAGCTGTCATTTGATCTCTCCTCTAATTGGCTGTTGGGCATGGAGCTCTAATCAGAGGATTAATTGGCTATGTGGACGCCAGTTAGTGCTCGACAGATTACCAGGAAGCTGCTAATGATCTCAAATGTTCATGAAGGGCTGGAGACTGTTTGTCTTCTCAGGTCCTGGTTAAAGAGCTGGATGACAGCACGAGGCCTCCTGGTGGCCGAGAAGGGAACTACACAACAAACTCTTCTTCAGGTTCAATTTATTCTGCTCGAAATCAAAACAACAATATTTATAACTGAAAGTCATAGTTTATATCTTTAAATAAGATGAACTCAAACCAACACACTGCAACAATACAACACGTATTAACGTATAAAAGACAACATATGTGAAAGTGTGTGTACATGTATGTGCGTCCATGCCTCCATGTGATGACACACCATCAGACGCCTTGTGTCTCATTGGTTTAATGTGGCCGACACTACAGGACGTTACAATAATCATGATTCATTCTCATGATTCATAATTCATCCTGTAAATCATCTTGGAACACGTTAGCAGCCAAAGAGCTGCGAGCATGAGAAGAGACTTTCTATGTTTACCGTTTATTATATTGTACTGTTTGATTACTTATTGTTTGGTTTTTATTGATGCCTCTTTACTGTGGGATCAATAAAGGATGAATAATACTATCTGATTGTATCTTAAATACAAGTACTCATTGTGTAGCTATGGATGTCTGAGTGGTTTTAAAGAAGAAGAAGAAGAAGAAGAAGAAGAAGAAGAAGAAGAAGAAGAAGAAGAAGAAGAGGAGGGCGGGGCTTTAAAGTGCACGGTTGAAGGAAAGAAGATAATAGGTTTAAGGTTTAAGGTTTAAGGTTTTTTATTTGCCATCTGTGCCTAGACCAGCAGTCCAGACACATCGGAATTATTTTTGCAGGGTTCTCCGAGTCAAGAGGTACAAAAGAACACACTATAATAACAGTAACAGTAACAATAATAGAAATATGAAACATATCTCAAAAAACACCGTACAAAAAACACACTGTACATAGTGTGGTAATGTGTATGTATGCAATATTTACAGTATAAACAGTAATAAGTATGTAAGTAGGCTAGTGCTGTACCTGGCTTGTAAAAGGAAAGAAGGAGGGGGAGGGGACAGTGATATGGGGATATTGCACATGTTCAGATGTTGGGGGATAGGTTGTGTGGGGCTATTGCACTGATTGTAGTGTTGCACATTTTTCACAGTTTCAAGGAGTGCCTCTTCCTCAGTAGCTGTGTTGTGCCATCAGTCTGACTGTGGCAGGGAAGAAGCTGTTGAAGAAGCGTGTCCTATGGGTGACGATGCTGTCCGCTCTGCTGTGTCTCAGTTGTATGTGCAGTGTTTGTGTCTGAGCAGAGAGTGAGCTGGATGAAGTGAGTCTCCAATGATTCCCTCTGCTCTTTTCCCACAGCGCTGCACATACATAGAGTCCATGGATGGAAGTTGTGTCCCTGTGATCCTCTCCGCGGTCCTTGTGACTCTTTGCAGAGCCTTCCTCTCTGCCTGTGTGGTGTTTCCATACCACACAGTGATGCCTGCGGTGAGGATGCTCTCGATCAGTCCTCTATAGGCCTGGGTGAGAGGGCGACGGTTCAGACCAGCTTTCCTGAGCATCCTGATGAAATAAAGCCTTTTCTGGGCCTTTTTCACCATGGCTGTGGTGTGAAGAGTCCAGCTCAGGTCAGATGTCACCTGCATTCCCAGGAATCTGTACCCGTCAGCCCTCTCCACCTCAGTCCCTTTGATGATGAGAGGCTGTAGAGGGGGAGGTTCTTCCTGAAGTCCAGTATTATTTCCTTGGTCTTGTTTGTGTTGAGGATGAGGTCGTTCTCCTCTCCATAGACCAGGATGTTGTTCACCAGGGTCCTGTAGCCCGACTCATCCCCGCTCCCCTTGATGAGCCCCAGGACGGTGGTGTCATTGGCGTATTTGATGAGGATGGTGTTGTCCTGGGTGGAGGTGCAGTCATGGGTGTACAGGGTGAATAGTTTGGGGCTCAGGCAGCAGCCCTGTGGGGATCCTGTGCTGACTGTGAGCTCGGTAGACACCCGTCCTCCCATTTTCACCACCTGGGGTCTTTCTATCAGAAAGTCCAGAATCCAGTTGCAGGTTGGAGTTGGGACGCCGAGGTCTGTCAGCTTCTTGATTAGTTTTCCCGGGCGGATGGTATTAAAGGCAGAACTATAGTCCAGGAAAAGCATTCTGGCATACGTTCTGCGGCTTTCCAGGTGTTGCAGAGTGTGGTGTAGAGCTATTGCTACCGCGTCATCCACTGATCGGTTGGGGCGGTAGGCAAACTGGAGGGGGTCGACATGGTCCGGGACCGTGTGGTTGATGTGGGCGAGGACCAGTTTTTCTAGGCACTTCATGGCGACTGGTGTGAGTGCCACTGGCCTGAAGTCATTTAAGGTGGGTGTGTCTGGTTTTTTGGGGACTGGTATGATGATGGAGGATTTAAAGATACGGGGAACTACAGCCTGAGATAGTGACAGGTTAAAGATGTCAGCATACACTCCGGCTAGTTGTTCCCCACAGACCTTTAGGACTTTGGGGGGAACTCCATCAGGTCCCACAGCCTTGTAGGGGTTTACCCTCTTCAGGGCCTTCAGGACCTGTGTGTGAGTCACCTGAAAGGCAAAGTCCATGGGGTCACAGGGGGCTTTTGAGGGTGTGTCCGTATTCAGCCTGTCGAACCTGGCATAAAAGTAGTTGAGGCTGTCTGGAAGGGTGGGATCACGGGGGTCTGTGGTTGTTGTGGTTTTCTTGTAGTTAGTGACAGACTGGATCCCCTGCCACATCCTGCGCGTGTTGTGGTTGAGATAGTAGCCTTCAAGTTTTTGGGAGTAAGCCCTCTTTGCTGCTCTGATGGACTTCTGCAGCTCGTACCGGGCTCTCATATACTCCTCTTGGTCTCCTGACTTGAAGGCGTCCCGTCTCTTCCTGATGTTATTTTTTATGTCTCCATTAAACCAGGGTTTTTGGTGGGGAACATACGCACAGTCCTGGGAGGTGCACATAGGGACGTACACCAGCTGATGTAGTCACTCACAGTCTCTGTGTATTCGAGGATGTCGTTGGTGGCCACTTTAGGTGTTTGTTTACCTGCTCACTGACACACACCAATCCTCTAGTAGTTAACTAGCTGCTGGTGATGAGCTAACAGGTTAACTAGCTGCTGTGTCCCAAAGACTTTTGACTATTAGACAGACGTACCAGTAAGCTCGTGGCTTAGCTTCAATGTCATGTTAGCTTCACGCTCACTTCTTTCAACCGCAGGTAGCTGAGCCATGCTAATGTATATAGCTTTGTTAGCTCGTGTTCAACAGCCAATAGCTTAGCCATGCTCACAGAGCTGCCAACTTTTCAAAAAACCTTGGAGTGAGATTTTGTCGGGGGTGACCAAAATGTTGCCGCGCACGCAGCTACACACATTGGTGGCTCAAATATCAGGAAATTTGAATTAATGTGGCGTTATACCCATGTTGTCCCCATGTTGTCCCCATGTTGTCCCCACGTTGTCCTCATGTTGTCCCCATGTTGTCCCCATGTTGTCCTCATGTTGTCCCCATGTTGTCCCCATGTTGTCCTCATGTTGTCCCCATGTTGTCCCCATGTTGTCCCCATGTTGTCCCCATGTTGTCCCCATGTTGTCCCCATGTTGTCCCCATGTTGTCCTCATGTTGTCCCCATGTTGTCCCCATGTTGTCCCCATGTTGTCCCCATGTTGTCCCCATGTTGTCCCCATGTTGTCCCCATGTTGTCCCCATGTTGTCCCCATGTTGTCCCCATGTTGTCCCCATGTTGTCCCATGTTGTCCCCATGTTGTCCCCATGTTGTCCCCATGTTGTACCCATGTTGTCCCCATGTTGTCCCCATGTTGTCCCCATGTTGTCCCCATGTTGTCCCCATGTTGTCCCCATGTTGTCCCCATGTTGTCCCCATGTTGTCCTCATGTTGTACCCATGTTGTCCCCATGTTGTACCCATGTTGTCCCCATGTTGTCCCCATGTTGTCCCATGTTGTCCCCATGTTGTCCCCGTGTTGTCCCCGTGTTGTACCCATGTTGTCCCATGTTGTCCTCATGTTGTACCCATGTTGTCCCCGTGTTGTCCCCATGTTGTCCCCATGTTGTCCCCATGTTGTACCCATGTTGTCCCCATGTTGTCCCCATGTTGTCCCCATGTTGTCCCCATGTTGTCCCATGTTGTCCCCATGTTGTCCCCATGTTGTCCCCATGTTGTCCCCATGTTGTCCCCATGTTGTACCCATGTTGTCCCCATGTTGTACCCATGTTGTCCCCATGTTGTCCCATGTTGTCCCATGTTGTCCCCATGTTGTCCCCATGTTGTCGCCATGTTGTCCCCATGTTGTCCCCATGTTGTCCCATGTTGTCCCATGTTGTCCCCATGTTGTCCCATGTTGTCCCCATGTTGTCCCATGTTGTCCCCATGTTGTCCCATGTTGTCCCATGTTGTCCCCATGTTGTCCCATGTTGTCCCCATGTTGTCCCCATGTTGTCCCATGTTGTCCCATGTTGTCCCCATGTTGTACCCATGTTGTCCCCATGTTGTCCCATGTTGTCCCATGTTGTCCCATGTTGTCCCATGTTGTCCCATGTTGTCCCCATGTTGTCCCATGTTGTCCCCATGTTGTCCCATGTTGTCCCATGTTGTCCCATGTTGTCCCCATGTTGTCCCATGTTGTCCCATGTTGTCCCCATGTTGTCCCCATGTTGTCCCATGTTGTCCCCATGTTGTCCCATGTTGTCCCCATGTTGTCCCATGTTGTCCCCATGTTGTCCCATGTTGTCCCATGTTGTCCATGTTGTCCCATGTTGTCCCATGTTGTCCCCATGTTGTACCCATGTTGTCCCATGTTGTCCCATGTTGTCCCATGTTGTCCCATGTTGTCCCCATGTTGTCCCATGTTGTCCCATGTTGTCCCCATGTTGTCCCATGTTGTCCCCATGTTGTCCCCATGTTGTCCCATGTTGTCCCCATGTTGTCCCCATGTTGTCCCATGTTGTCCCCATGTTGTCCCCATGTTGTCCCATGTTGTCCCCATGTTGTCCCATGTTGTCCCCATGTTGTCCCATGTTGTCCCATGTTGTACCCATGTTGTCCCCATGTTGTCCCATGTTGTCCCCATGTTGTCCCCATGTTGTCCCCATGTTGTCCCATGTTGTCCCATGTTGTCCCCATGTTGTCCCATGTTGTCCCATGTTGTCCCCATGTTGTCCCCATGTTGTCCCCATGTTGTCCCCATGTTGTCCCCATGTTGTCCCCATGTTGTCCCCATGTTGTCCCCATGTTGTCCCCATGTTGTCCCCATGTTGTACCCATGTTGTCCCCATGTTGTCCCCATGTTGTCCCCATGTTGTACCCATGTTGTCCCCATGTTGTCCCCATGTTGTCCCCATGTTGTCCCCATGTTGTCCCCATGTTGTCCCATGTTGTCCCATGTTGTCCCATGTTGTCCCATGTTGTCCCATGTTGTCCCCATGTTGTCCCCATGTTGTCCCCATGTTGTCCCCATGTTGTCCCATGTTGTCCCCATGTTGTCCCATGTCGTCCCCATGTTGTCCCCATGTTGTCCCCATGTTGTCCCCATGTTGTCCCCATGTTGTCCCCATGTTGTCCCCATGTTGTCCCCATGTTGTCCCATGTTGTCCCATGTTGTCCCATGTTGTCCCATGTTGTCCCCATGTTGTCCCCATGTTGTCCCCATGTTGTCCCCATGTTGTCCTCATGTTGTCCCCATGTTGTCCCCATGTTGTCCCATGTTGTCCCCATGTTGTCCCCATGTTGTCCCCATGTCGTCCCCATGTTGTCCCCATGTTGTCCCCATGTTGTCCCCATGTTGTCCCCATGTTGTCCCCATGTTGTCCCCATGTTGTCCCCA
Source organism: Pseudoliparis swirei (assembly GCF_029220125.1). Lineage (NCBI taxonomy): Eukaryota > Metazoa > Chordata > Actinopteri > Perciformes > Liparidae > Pseudoliparis > Pseudoliparis swirei. Next base: position 948,276 of record NC_079397.1, read on the forward strand.
TGTTGCCCCATGTTGTCCCCATGTTGTCCCCATGTTGTCCCCATGTTGCCCCATGTTGTCCCCATGTTGTACCCATGTTGGCCCATGTTGTCCCATGTTGTCCCCATGTTGTCCCATGTTGTCCCATGTTGTCCCCATGTTGTCCCATGTTGTCCCCATGTTGTCCCATGTTGTCCCATGTTGTCCCCATGTTGTCCCATGTTGTCCCATGTTGTCCCATGTTGTCCCATGTTGTCCCCATGTTGTCCCATGTTGTACCCATGTTGTCCCCATGTTGTCCCATGTTGTCCCATGTTGTCCCCATGTTGTCCCCATGTTGTCCCATGTTGTCCCATGTTGTCCCCATGTTGTCCCCATGTTGTCCCATGTTGTCCCATGTTGTCCCATGTTGTCCCATGTTGTCCCCATGTTGTCCCCATGTTGTCCCCATGTTGTCCCATGTTGTCCCATGTTGTCCCATGTTGTCCCCATGTTGTCCCATGTTGTCCCATGTTGTCCCATGTTGTCCCATGTTGTCCCATGTTGTCCCCATGTTGTCCCATGTTGTCCCCATGTTGTCCCATGTTGTCCCATGTTGTCCCCATGTTGTCCCCATGTTGTCCCCATGTTGTCCTCATGTTGTCCCATGGTGTCCCCATGTTGTCCCCATGTTGTCCCATGTTGTCCCCATGTTGTCCCCATGTTGTCCCCATGTTGTCCCCATGTTGTACCCATGTTGTCCCCATGTTGTCCCCATGTTGTCCCCATGTTGTCCCCATGTTGTCCCCATGTTGTCCCATGTTGTCCCATGTTGTCCCATGTTGTACCCATGTTGTACCCATGTTGCCCCATGTTGTCCCCATGTTGTCCCATGTTGTCCCCATGTTGTCCCCATGTTGTCCCCATGTTGTACCCATGTTGTACCCATGTTGTCCCCATGTTGTACCCATGTTGTCCCCATGTTGTACCCATGGTGTCCCATGTTGTACCCATGTTGTCCCATGTTGTCCCATGTTGTACCCATGTTGTCCCCATGTTGTCCCATGTTGTCCCCATGTTGTACCCATGTTGTCCCATGTTGTCCCCATGTTGTCCCATGTTGTCCATGTTGTCCATGTTGTCCCCATGTTGTCCCCATGTTGTCCCCATGTTGTCCCATGTTGTCCCATGTTGTCCCCATGTTGTCCCATGTTGTCCATGTTGTCCCATGTTGTCCCCATGTTGTCCCATGTTGTCCCCATGTTGTCCCATGTTGTCCCCATGTTGTCCCCATGTTGTCCCATGTTGTCCCCATGTTGTCCCATGTTGTCCATGTTGTCCCATGTTGTCCCCATGTTGTCCCCATGTTGTCCCATGTTGTACCCATGTTGTCCCCATGTTGTCCCATGTTGTCCCATGTTGTCCCCATGTTGTCCCCATGTTGTCCCATGTTGTCCCATGTTGTCCCCATGTTGTCCCATGTTGTCCCATGTTGTCCCATGTTGTCCCATGTTGTCCCATGTTGTCCCCATGTTGTCCCATGTTGTCCCATGTTGTACCCATGTTGTCCCCATGTTGTCCCATGTTGTCCATGTTGTCCCATGTTGTCCCATGTTGTCCCATGTTGTCCCATGTTGTCCCCATGTTGTCCCATGTTGTCCCATGTTGTCCCATGTTGTCCCATGTTGTCCCATGTTGTCCCCATGTTGTCCCCATGTTGTCCCATGTTGTCCCATGTTGTCCCCATGTTGTCCCATGTTGTCCATGTTGTCCCATGTTGTCCCATGTTGTCCCATGTTGTCCCCATGTTGTCCCATGTTGTCCCATGTTGTCCCATGTTGTCCCATGTTGTCCCCATGTTGTCCCATGTTGTCCCCATGTTGTCCCCATGTTGTCCCATGTTGTCCCCATGTTGTCCCCATGTTGTCCCATGTTGTCCCATGTTGTCCCCATGTTGTCCCATGTTGTCCCCATGTTGTCCCATGTTGTCCCCATGTTGTCCCATGTTGTCCCATGTTGTCCCATGTTGTCCCCATGTTGTCCCATGTTGTCCCATGTTGTCCCCATGTTGTCCCATGTTGTCCCATGTTGTCCCCATGTTGTCCCCATGTTGTCCCATGTTGTCCCATGTTGTCCCCATGTTGTCCCCATGTTGTCCCATGTTGTCCCCATGTTGTCCCATGTTGTCCCCATGTTGTCCCATGTTGTCCCCATGTTGTCCCCATGTTGTCCCATGTTGTCCCATGTTGTCCCCATGTTGTACCCATGTTGTCCCATGTTGTCCCATGTTGTCCCCATGTTGTCCCATGTTGTCCCATGTTGTCCCCATGTTGTCCCATGTTGTACCCATGTTGTCCCATGTTGTCCCCATGTTGTCCCATGTTGTCCCCATGTTGTCCCCATGTTGTACCCATGTTGTCCCCATGTTGTCCCATGTTGTCCCCATGTTGTCCCATGTTGTCCCCATGTTGTCCCATGTTGTCCCATGTTGTCCCCATGTTGTCCCATGTTGTCCCCATGTTGTCCCATGTTGTCCCCATGTTGTACCCATGTTGTCCCATGTTGTCCTCATGTTGTCCCCATGCTGTCCCATGTTGTCCCCATGTTGTCCCATGTTGTCCCCATGTTGTCCCATGTTGTCCCATGTTGTCCCATGTTGTCCCCATGTTGTCCCATGTTGTCCCATGTTGTCCCCATGTTGTCCCATGTTGTCCATGTTCCCATGTTGTCCCATGTTGTCCCATGCTGTACCCATGTTGTCCCCATGTTGTACCCATGTTGTCCTCATGTTGTCCCCATGTTGTCCTCATGTTGTCCCCATGTTGTCCTCATGTTGTCCTCATGTTGTCCTCATGTTGTACCCATGTTGTACCCATGTTGTCACCATGTTGTCACCATGTTGTCTTCATGTTGTCCCCATGTTGTCCCCATGTTGTCCCATGTTGTCCCATGTTGTCCCCATGTTGTCCCCATGTTGTCCCCATGTTGTACCCATGTTGTCCCCATGTTGTCCCCATGTTGTCCCCATGTTGTCCCATGTTGTCCCCATGTTGTCCCCATGTTGTACCCATGTTGTCCCCATGTTGTACCCATGTTGTACCCATGTTGTACCCATGTTGTACCCATGTTGTACCCATGTTGTCCCCATGTTGTCCCCATGTTGTCCTCATGTTGTATCCATGTTGTCCCCATGTTGTACCCATGTTGTCCCCATGTTGTACCCATGTTGTACCCATGTTGTCCTCATGTTGTCCCCATGTTGTACCCATGTTGTACCCATGTTGTCCCCATGTTGTACCCATGTTGTCCCCATGTTGTTCCCTGCATTCTGGCCTGGCAAAGGTCTTTTATGAGGCATCTTTGCTACCTTAAATAATTAAAATGTTTTTTAATAACTCTACTCTCATTTACAAAAACATGCCTAATTCTATTGCACAAATGTCCTGTCTTTATGTTAAATTCTTCATAATACATCTTAGGCTACTTGTTCAAAGAGCTGTTTTGAAAATTTTTGAGAGGGTCCTTTTCCTAGGCCTGCAAATAAAGTGATAAATGCTCTGTGGGCAGCCTTAACACACAATGCTCTGATGTGTTGAGCGTGCAGTATACCAAGAGGTTAACAAGGTGCTCTCCTGCTGCTTGTTATGACAGCTGAGTTTACATCACCACACAAAATCACACGCACAAACACAACACATTATTTAAAGATTTAAAGTTTACGATGTGTGGCGGGAGTGCGTGACGTAAGACCGAAATGCGTGACTGTCCCGCTCAATGCGTGACACTTGAGAGCCCTGCATTAACACACCGTAGTCTCTGCTCGTTGTGTCTGTTTGAACATCTTCTTCTGTTGCTAACTTCGGGACTCTTTGGGGTAAATAGGATGTCTATGCAGCGAATAGGTTTATAGATGCGCTCCTTAGCGCCATCTATCGTCGCGGAGTTTGAAAATTAACCAACGTGCCTCGACCCCAAATCAGAATTTATTTTGCCGTGATTTATTGGTTCTGTGGCGTGAGAGCGTGAAAACATGCAAAAGCGTGAGAGTTGGTAGCTCTGTGCTCATGTTGTTAGCTTCATAAACTCTTATCTTAGTTTGGATGGGTATTGATTAGCTTTGCACACAGAGACACACACTCACACACACACACAGACAAACACACACACACATACACACAGACACACACACACACACACACAGACAAACACACACACACACACACACACACACACATACACACACACTCACATAATAATAAAACAACTGTTGTTTATTTACAACAGTTGAACTGGGTCACGGACTGTTGTTGTTGTTGTGGATATCAGGCTCAAGTACTAATTTAAATACTACTCTGTCAACAAGCACTACTGAAACTCATATATATATATATATATATATATATATATGTGTGTGTGTATATTTATATATGTGTGTGTGTATATATATATATATATATATGTGTATTTGTATATATGTATATAAACAATAAAATGCTGCTGTACTTTTACTGCAGTTCTTTTAGTGCATGGAGCTGAGAAAACTCCATCATGTCGTGTTGCGTTCAGGGACGTCTGTGTATCTGCAGCTGACATCTGGCTCCTGACCCGCCAAAATAAAAGCCCAGTGAAGGTGCTGTTTGTTTTGCAGACTTCATGGGAGTGAAGATCCGCTCCGGGTCCAGGATCCAGTCTTGACAGATGGTCCTGGTACCCCATGACATAAAACCACCGTCCAGCTGATCTCAGATCAGTGTGAGAGCTCCACTGCTAAGTAACTAAGTACTTTTACTCAAGTACTTCTGCTCTGGTGCCTTCAGATGGATGTGTTGATGTGGATTAAACTAGCAGCAGTGTACAATATGTTCCTCTGATGTAGGGGAGTACACGTAATAAGTACAGTACTGGAATCTAAAATACACCATTTAAATACATAATTACTAAAGAGTACAACTGCATTTTATATACTTCTACTTTCTCTCTATAAATATATACGTGCACATATTTACCATGCATATGCATTCACTACATCTACCTTGTGCTTTATATTTGGAGTGTTATATGTAATCCATTATTGTATTTTGCACTACGTTAGGACTTTTAAATACATATTTAATGAGCATCACTGGAGGGACTTATTAAGACTTCAACTAACAGATAATAAAGGTGGAGAGGAGCAGCTGATGGAGCAGCCTGGTGGGGGAGGGGCGGAGGCCGGACTACTTTCTGTCAACCTCCCTACCATGGAGGGCCGGACTACTTTCTACTACACTACTACAACTTTCCTGCCGGGTTTCATGTCCCGTTCTCGGCGGAGGCTTCAGGAAGGCTCGGAGTTAATAAACAAAATGGAGACTCGTAGCGCTGAGTCGCCCCCTCCCCCTCCTGCCTCTGTCCATGGTGCTGCTACTCTCTGATCCACCCGTCAAAATGTCTGCTCGTGCCTTCAAAGAATCAAAAACACACGCGCGCACACGCACATCGCCGCCATTTTGTTCACGTCGTGTTAATTTGAGCTTGAAAGCTGAGGCGAAGTTGTTCGCTGTCGAGTTGACAAAAAATTCAATCACTAACTGCCATCTCTGCTCTCATCAACTCTCCGATCACATAGCCGCCCCTCCCCTCCCTGCTCTGCTTCTGATTGGTTCCCCGCGCCACCCCTTAAGATGTACAACTCCCGATTGGCTCGCCCTTCCCGCCCCTAACTCTGAAGCAGCGGTTTGGACCAATGGCGATGTGTGTTGTGTCCAGAAGGGGCGGGAGGAGCAGGCGGCGGGGGTCAGCCTGACAGCCACGGGGGGAAAGAGGCTGGATTTCTGGGAAGTAAACGGCCACATTTGGCCTCTTTGTGTTGGAAGAAAACTACAAGCGGGCAGATTTGGTTGGAGGCTGCATGCGCATCGACATATTCCGTGTTCGCTAATCCCTCATGCTCCTGTCTGCCTCACTCAGAGAGGACGAGCTGCTGCTGCATGACATTCTAACAGCCATCTTTAGCTTCACTTCTGGAAGAAACATCTGAAGTTAGAGTCAAAGAAGCAGACATGTTCATGAATAGGTGGAGAAACTGTGGGTCACAAAAAGGATTCAGATCATTTATTAAAAATAACTAATACATGATGATGTAACATTAAACATTTACCTACCTGCTAGTATAGAGTAATTAATATGACCACCTTTACCATCTGCAACATTAATGCATGAATAATTGTGATATGTATAATTGAGTATTTTTACAATGCTAATGTGATGCCTTTTTCTTGTAGTCATTTTACACTTTAGTATTGGTATTTATTTTTATTTAAGTACAAGATCTGAGTACTTCTTCCACCATAGATGATTATTTTATGATTATTAAAACATAGGTTAGTATTCTATTTCGGCTGCTTACACTGTAATTAAAGGAGTAATGAAGGATTCTATTGGTGAATGCTTTTATTTATCTTCTAGCTTGGTGTTAACTTTATGTTTGTGTAGTTTTATATTTTAATAGATAAAGTTACAATGTGCTTCATGATGAAAACAGGAATAGAAAAAAAACATTTCAGGATGGCAGTTAAATAAAAGACAATTTAAAAAATGTCAAAATGGAAATAAAACACACAGAAGTAAAACAGACGGTAATAACATAAACAATATCAAAAGAAAAAATATGTTCTCGCATTAATAAAATAAGTTTTTATTTTTGTTAATTTTTCTTCTTGTATTGTCTTGTGATGCACTTTGTAGTATCTGTTTGGAAACGTGCAATATAAACAAGTGTTTTATTTCTTAATTATTCTAAATACTCCTTGAAGTAGTTGTAGCTCCCCCCGGCTCACTGCGCATGTCTTTCTCTGCTCCATCCGGGAACTTCAGATTTACCATTGACAGCCGAAGCGCAACTTTTCCCCAGGCAAAGTGAAATCAAGCCGCGGACTCGGCCAAAATATAGTCCCCGTTTTTCAACTTCAAATTAGCGAAAGAAAAACTGACCCGCTCCCCCGTCGGACCCCTCGACGTTTGGCCGTTAATCTGGAGAGGACCCGTCCGGGGCCGGAGCTCTTTCCGCCGGGTTTGGAGCACTTTTGAAGACGGGCGGAAAGTGGGTGATGAGTCCCTAGCCCTGGAAAAAAAGAAGAAGCGAGAACTTGCTTTTTTGTTGTTGTGGCAGCACGAGTAGTTCTTTCTTTCCACTTGTTATTGTCGCTTTGTGACAAAAAAACAAAAAATCGTTCTTTAAAAAAAAATCACTTAAACTTGGGGTCGAAAAGTGGGAGAAAAGTGGTTTTCCGGCCGGAACATGGAACTACAGGGCCTGCACGAGGCGCTGAAAGTAGAAATCCAATGTCATCAGGTAAACGGAGCATCGATGTTATTTCTAACGGTTATGTGAGCGAGGAGGGAGGAGGCGAGGAGGCGAGGCGAGGAGGCGAACACTTCCGAGAGGAGGACGCTTAGAACGGCGACACGACGTCCGCCAACAAGTCCGATTTAAGTGCACTTTTCCACCGCTACTTTCTTCCAGCTAATTGCCGTCGGTGTGTGGTGTCTCTCTCGCGCTGCCCCAGCGGAGCAAACAACCGGGAGTATTTCCCGGTTAGCTGTAATAATAATGCGGTGAGGCGGCGATCCGGACGCGACCTGCATATTTATGAGCCGCCAAAGAGCCGCTTTGTTCCTCCGGCTCTGCTCGACTAACTTGAGGACACTTTCTGAGTCTTTTTTTTTAGCGGTTGTTGTTTTTATTTTTTTACCTTAAATACTAAACTAGTTGCACAGATGAAGCAAGACCCACAGGTACAATGTATTTAAATATATATTTATTTATATATCAGGGCTCCGAGGGTGTGTGAGAAACTTTATCAGCATAAATCTGCAGTTTGCCGTCGTGACTCCGCTGAAATGTGTCGGTGTGTTCGGCGGTATTAATGGTGACTTGTTCCCGGTCCAAAGGACGGAGAGCTGCGGAGACAGATCCTCGACCGGAGAGTAACGGCCCTGAGCGACAAGCAAGTGAGCGGCTTCATCTTTCTTTATGCGCTATGTGTGTGTGGGGTCCATCTTCAAGTAGCCATAACAAACATGGAGGATTGTTCCAAAAAGAAAGGAGAGAGAAAAGTGAACAGCATTAGCCCTCTCCTCTTCTTCCTCCTCCTCTTCCTCTATGTGGCCTAACTGTCGTCTTGTCTCGGCATCTCAAAGTTGTGTGAAAAATGTTCGCGTCCATTTTGAGCAGGTCGACGTGTTTGTGGAGAGAAGAAGGGGGGGGGGGTGTATGTGGGGGGGGGGGGGGACTATCCGGCGGCGGGAAACGTTCACGGTGAAAGTTTCCGCCGGTTGACCGTTAACGTCGTCATGAAGTTGACCGTCAATCCGCTTTTTAACGTCTTAAACGGGTTGTTTGGCTACTTTACACTTCTGCTGGTGTTACTGCTTCTCGGGGGGTCACGTGACCGCAGCGGTGCACTTGATTCGCCCACTTTCACTTTTTTCCTCATCTCCTCCTCTCCTTCTCTTTCTCCTCTTTTCTATCTCTGTATTTCTTCTCCTCCGTCGGGCAGCAGGTGCCGATGGGTACCGAGAGGAGAGGGAGCCGGGCAGCCGCGTTCAGCACCGCGGCCAGCTCCTCTCCTCCTCGCCCTCCCTTCGCTCGCGTAGCACCGCCCCGCCGGTCGGTCCCAGCTCTCATAGCGGGGTGCCCGACGGGTCCAGAGGCTCCGGTGTACCGGAACGCCGATGGTTAGAAACGCGTTCAGAAGCCCGTAATGTGACGGCGGGCAGCGGCGGCCCGGTCTGCGTGAACACACGGTCCGTCCGAACAGAAACATGGCGTCACGGCTCGTCCTAACGCGCATGCGTGTGCGTGTGTGAGACCCCCTACAATAAATACTCTTCATTTCGACTCTTACTCAACTCCTGTAAAGTTAAACAAACACAAGTGGGCTTTTGTTTTTCAAAATAAAAGACACACAGCTGCTGCTTGTGTTTAATCTGAAGTGTCACAGACCCCCCCCCCCCCCCATATGTTAGACCCCCTTCTGGTCTGCTGCTGGTCTTGAATCCTGAATCTGAAGCCTTGTTTGTGTTGTGTGACTGTTGGTAGTGGAAGCTTCCATTTTGAGAGAGAAATGGGGGTGGTGTCCCCCCCCCCTCACAGGGAGAGGGGAAAAGTCTGCAGAGTTTCATGCAGGAGGAGGAGGAGGAGGAGGAGGAGGGGGGGGGGGATGGGCCCCATTCATGCCTAACATTACCATTTTGATTGCTTTGATGCTGTTTTTGGTTCGGATGGAGAGCCCGTCAGCACAGCGACGCTTTTAATCACCGCGCTGATTAATTCTTCTTATTCAGCTGCAACATGTGACCTTTCACTCCCCCTGCTTATAATATTTATCTAGTATATTTATATATATGTAAGAAGCGCTGCTCACAGGAGGACCGGTCTAAGGGGGTCCTCGTCCACACCGCGGTGCCCTCAGGACGACCCCCCTGACCTCTGGTCGACGGCAGTTTGAGCCTGGAGGTCATTTCATGGTCACCTTTATTTACTTCCTGTTGACGGGACTCGTTGTCAACGCTCTTGAGTTGTGTTCCAATAGCCGTTTATCAGAGAGGCTGAAAGAAGTGAGGAGGGATTCATAAATACATGAATGATGAAGGCCTTCCTTTATCCTCATCGCCGTGACGACACCTTCTCAGGTGGAGACGACTGTTTGATTAATAATAAAACTAATAAAGCCGGGGCAGAGCGTCGCCCGCCTGCAGCTTCTGGAGGACGCAGCGGATTCATCTGCTGCAGGGCTCCAGACTAACGTTTTTTACTAGGAGCACAGTGGCCCCTAACTTAAAATTTTAGGGGCGCAAGCAGAACATTTAGGGGCGCACACTATAAATCGACTTGCAAAGTGTTCCCATCATTTTTACTGTATTACTGATAAATACCCCCCCCCCCCCCCCCCAGAACGCAATTTTCGGATATTAGTCAGTCGCGTGCAATTCCAGGATGCTATATTTTCATTGGTTGCTGGATTGAATCTTACCCAGATACGGGTTGTTTTCTGATTGGCTATTGTGTAGCCCATTTCTTTTTTTTGATTGGCTGATAAGTGGCTCCTCACAGCAGAACTCCAGGGGAGCGCTTGATTCCTCCACGGTGAGGGCAGCGCGGCCAGCTCATGTTGGCGCGCTGCGGCACATTAAAACATTAAATAGCCGAGACTTTTTTTCAGCGTGAGAAATACGATGTGTGGCGGGAGTGCGTGACGTAAGACCGAAATGCGTGAGTGTCACGCTCAATGCGTGACACTTGAGAGCCCTGCATTCGGCCTCCTCGGCGCACTGGTTAGCCTCTTGTCTTCTCAATGGACTGGGAGTGGAGCTTTCATTGCACAGGTCGCGGCACATTTTATGTTTCAGACTGGCGTTGTGTTTGATCAGCGTGTCGTGTTTTAATTGTGTAGTGCCAGTCTTATCAGCACATGTCGTGTTCCCCGCATGTTGTGGGAATCGACAGCAGAATGTACAGTTCATTGAGTTGCTCTCCCTGAAATACCTCAGCCAGGTGAACTCGCAGCCACTCATCGCCAAAGCTGAATTTCCTGCCTTTTTTCGCCACGACCGTTTCCTCACAATCTGAGTCGGACTCATTCTCGGGATTTGTCTTCTCTATATCATGAGGTTTAGGAAGAAAGTACGAACTGATAGTCCGCTTCGCCATTGTCCATTGTTTACAGGAGACACCGCTTTGGATTCGCACGATAACCCCCAAGACCCGCCTCTTTTCACACATTAGCCTATAACCGTGGTCACCCCCCCCCACCCCCCCCCCGCGCTCACACACAGGCCAGCCTTCTTCTTCTTCTATTTTCGTCTCCTTTCTTCTTCTTCTGGAGTTAATGTCGGTTAGCAAACCAGTCATTCAGGCATTACCGCTAACTATAATGTAGAACAAGTTTGTCAGCAACAAAAATATTTAATAACAAAAAAATAAAAAATCTGCTAATTTACTGGTCGCGCATGCGCGAGTTGATGAAAAATTTACTCGCACTTTGTCTAATTTTAGGCGCAAAATGCGACCATTTGGTCGCAGTCTGGAGCCCTGTGCTGGGATGTTTATTCACCTTCATGACACTGAAGGCAGCATCGGTAACCATGGAGACGCCTGCTCGAGGCTTCGGTAACTTTCAGGACTTAATTTCATATCCAGCACTTGAAGCTGTTGTTGTTATTGTTGACTCTGGTGAAGCCGGTGTGAAGGCCTCCGTCTGCTCCTCCAGGCGTGCAGCAGAGGCTCATGGGAGCTTTGAACCGGGTCCCTCGGCAGAAAGGGGTTCAGTGAGAGGCCTGAAATAAATACTATTGTTTCAATGGGGTTCTGGTTAGACACCTGAAATAAATCAATGCGTTATGTCTTAATGGGCTAAAGTAAAGTGCCTTCTAATCTCGGTGTAATGAGGTTCTCTGGATGTCCAGGGTCAAAGGTCACGGTGACGCTGTGCGTCTCCTGTGACGCTCTGAGGATAAACGAGCAGATACGAAGGCCCCAGAAGTCTGAAGGATGCTGTGACGTCATGGCTGCATCTTCTGGTTTTATTGTGAAGGCTTCCTGTGTGGACTCCGTCTCCTCTGGGGTCACAAGGTCATGAACACCTGAAACGGCGTCAGAGTGTGGAGGTGCTGCATGTTGTTAGTGTGTATTAAACACCTGGAGGATGAACACCTGGACATGTCTGAGTGTTCCTGAACTTTCCATCATCTGAGTCTGGTGAGGAAGCTTCAGGGACTCCAGCTTGTCTGGAGACACTGGAATGTTTCATTAAAAGTCAAAACGTCTGAATCCTCGAGTTCATGACGTGAGTTACTGGGTTAAAGTCATCACGTAGGAACATTTACTGAGTTAAAGTCATCATGTAGGAACATTTACTGGGTTAAAGTCATCATGTAGGAACATTTACTGGGTTAAAGTCATCATGTAGGAACATTTACTGGGTTAAAGTCATCACGTAGGAACATTTACTGGGTTAAAGTCATCATGTAGGAACATTTACTGGGTTAAAGTCATCATGCAGGAACATTTACTGGGTTAAAGTCATCATGTAGGAACATTTACTGAGTTAAAGTCATCATGTAGGAACATTTACTGGGTTAAAGTCATCATGTAGGAACATTTACTGGGTTAAAGTCATCACGTAGGAACATTTACTGGGTTAAAGTCATCATGCAGGAACATTTACTGGGTTAAAGTCATCATGTAGGAACATTTACTGAGTTAAAGTCATCATGTAGGAACATTTACTGAGTTAAAGTCATCATGTAGGAACATTTACTGGGTTAAAGTCATCACGTAGGAACATTTACTGGGTTAAAGTCATCATGTAGGAACATTTACTGGGTTAAAGTCATCATGTAGGAACATTTACTGGGTTAAAGTCATCATGTAGGAACATTTACTGGGTTAAAGTCATCATGTAGGAACATTTACTGGGTTAAAGTCATCATGCAGGAACATTTACTGGGTTAAAGTCATCATGTAGGAACATTTACTGGGTTAAAGTCATCATGTAGGAACATTTACTGGGTTAAAGTCATCATGCAGGAACATTTACTGGGTTAAAGTCATCATGTAGGAACATTTACTGGGTTAAAGTCATCATGTAGGAACATTTACTGAGTTAAAGTCATCATGTAGGAACATTTACTGGGTTAAAGTCATCATGTAGGAACATTTACTGGGTTAAAGTCATCATGTAGGAACATTTACTGGGTTAAAGTCATCATGTAGGAACATTTACTGGGTTAAAGTCATGTAGAAACATTTACTGGGTTAAAGTCATCATGTAGGAACATTTACTGAGTTAAAGTCATCATGTAGGAACATTTACTGGGTTAAAGTCATCATGTAGGAACATTTACTGAGTTAAAGTCATCATGTAGGAACATTTACTGGGTTAAAGTAATCATGTAGGAACATTTACTGGGTTAAAGTCATCATGTAGGAACATTTACTGGGTTAAAGTCATCATGTAGGAACATTTACTGGGTTAAAGTCATCATGTAGGAACATTTACTGGGTTAAAGTCATCATGTAGGAACATTTAAGGGACATGCTGAGGTCGGGACATCTGCTGCCATGCAGTTATGATGGTGAAAACATGAGTATCAGAGTTGTGTCCTATAACTCGTGGCTTGCGCCTAGGACAGTCCGCCGGGGATAAAGCGCGACGCATTGTTATTGACACTTTAATGGAGAGTGCTGATATATTGTGTATACAGGAGACTTTTTTAGCCAAACAAGACCTGGATAAACTTAATTCTATCAATACAGACTTTCATGGGGCAGGAGAATCCACAACAGACCTAAGCCAGAGAATAGTGCGTGGCAGAATACCGGGTGGGGTCGCCATCCTGTGGCATAAAGAGTATGATCCCTGATCCGTGTGATTAGGCTGGAGGTGGACTGGTGCATAGCAATTAAAGTTGTGCATAATAAGACTGTTTTTGTCATTTAAAATGTTTACACCCCTTATGAAAGTAACCAAAACGAGGATGAATACCTTCATAGGCTCGCTTTTATTAGTTCTTTTGTCAAAGAAAGTGCATATACAAATATATTTATTTTGGGGGATATGAACGCTGATATTTCAGATAATATCTCCCTGTTTGGTCAACACCTAATGCAATTTTGTCACGATAATAAGTTGGTTCTTTCCAGCAAAGTGCTCTTGCCAGTAAATAGCTCCACGTCTCCCAGTGAAGCAGGCGTACCGCGTCTTGGCTGCATCACTGTGTCCAGCTGATGCTCATGATGTCTCCAGGATGTTGCATCTTGTATGAGCTACAGCAGATCACATACCTGTCTCTATGACACTGCATGTTGAGTCTACCTGAGTTGACCAGTAATGATGATAACCATGAACACCAATTTAAAGTAGATTGGTCAAAGCTCACAGAAGATGATTTATTGTATTACAATTCACAAACTGATAAGAGCCTCAGAAATATTGATATACCGCTTGATGCGATTCTGTGTGGCAACATCAACTGTAAAAATCAAAACCACAATAATAATCTGTGTAATGTATGATAACATTGTGAATTGTCTAAATAATATAAGCAAATCATTTTGTAAAAAAAAGGCTAAACAACATAATCTTAGGCCAGGATGGAATGAATATGTGTCTGAACTCCATAGAGAAGCAAGAGAAGCTTTTAAAAACTGGGTTTTATCAGGAAAAGCAAGACATGGTCCAGAGTGCGAACACAAGAAACACACAAATGCACGATTTAAATATGCTGTGCGCTTCATTAAAAGAAATGAACATGAGGGCAAACTCCATGGCCAAACATTTTCAGCAGAATAATGCCCTTGACTTCTGGAAAGAAGTTAAAGTTGCCAATAACATGAAGACGCTCTGCCATCCAGTATTGATGGGGCAGTTGGTTCGGACAGTATTGCAGATCTGTGGAGTAAACACTATCGGGACATTTTCAATAGTGTTAAGAGTGACACATTTAATATTGGTAATGTTCCTAATGATGCTGGTGTGTGTATTAGACCTGATGACGTGTTGTATGCTATTGAAAGAGTGTCATTGAACAAAGCATGTGGCCTTGACCAAATAACAGCAGAACATCTGAGGCATGCTAGCAACAGGCTGTCAGTGTTACTTGCTGTATGTTTTTCTGGTTTTTTAATGCACGGCGTACTTCCTGATTCTATGCTCACTGTGTTGTTAGTGCCAGTAATCAAAAATAAAACCGGTAAAATATCTAGCATTGACAATTATCGACCAATTGCTCTGGCCAGTATACTTTCTAAAGTATTAGAATGAATCCTCTTAGTTAGGCTTCAAGATTACATCTTAACCACTGATAATCAATTTGGTTTTAAAAGTAAACATAGCACAGACTTATGTATATATGCACTGAAGGAAGATGTTAGTAAGTACAGGAGACATAACACCACAGTATTTATGTGTTTCCTGGATGCATCTAAAGCTTTTGATCGAATTAATCATTCCAAATTGTTTGTCAAATTACAAGAGCGTAGGGTGCCACCATATTTGATTAGGATTTTGCACTTTTGGTATGCGCGTCAAACCATGCGAGTGAGATGGGGTCAGAGTGTATCTGCACCCTTCCTAGTGACAAATGGTGTCCGACAAGGTGGAATACTGTCCCCTGCACTGTTTAATCTCTATATGGATGACCTCTCTAAGGAGTTAAAAAAGTGTAAGACAGGATGTGTGGTGGGAGAAAGTCTCATTAATCATCTCCTCTACGCTGACGACTTGGTGGTCCTGTCACCCTATAGTGCTGGCTTACAGCAACTGCTCAGAGTGTGCTCAAGGTATGGGGTGCACTATGATATCGAGTTCAACTATAAAAAGAGTGTTATCATGATAGCAAAAACCAGGGAGGATCAGAAGCTACATTTTCCTTCATTCTTTTTGGGAGACCAGGAGCTAAATGTGGTTCAAAAATACAGGTATTTGGGTCACATGATCAGGAAGGACCTCAGTGATGATGACGATGTGCAGCGGCAGTGTTGCAAACTGTATGCACAAGCCAACATGCTGGCACGTAATGTCACATGTGGACAGAAGACGTTCAAACCGCTCTGTTTGGAGCCGACTGCTCTCCTCTATACAGCCCACCTGTGGTGCAGTTATAGTAAAGGGACAATGAAAAAGATGCAGGTGGCTTTCAATGATGCCTTCAGGATCCTGCTCAAGCTTCCGAGATGGACAAGTGCAAGTCAGATGTTTGTGAGCCGGAATGTTCCCACTTTTCATGCTGTTTTGAGGAATTTTATGTATAAATTTAAATGTCGACTAAATCTCTCGGAGAATGTCGTTATAAAAGCCTTGGCTGACCCAGCACTGAGTGATACCAGGTATTCCTCTGGTTTCTGGAAGCAATGGAACAAATGTTTGTATGTTTTTCAATCCCGAGTGATTTTTTTTGGCTGCAATGGCTGGACTGGTGTCCTCGTATTGTATTTTATATATTGTTGTTGTATTTGTGTTTGTTGTTTTATGGACCCATGAGTCTGGAATAAAGATATATATACAGGGTGTCCGCGGGTCCTTAAAAAGTCTTAAAAAGTCTTAAATTGCTTTTCCTAAAAATAAGGCCTTAAAAAGTCTTAAATTGTCTTAAATTCATATTGGATTGGTCTTAAATTTTTTGGGTGTCATGTCCAGGGGTTTTCCTGGGTCAAAATGGGTCTTCGGTGCTCCCAAAAAATATGTTGGCGCGCTGCGCGCGCACCGTCTATTTGTGCAGGTCGGGCTGTTGAGTGATCAGCAGCTGGCCGCTCGGTCCATTCGCGCACCTCACAGTTGCGTATTGATCAGACAAGAAGACACGCTTATCAACTCCAGTGTTTCCCCTCTAACAGGGTGAAATCCCCCCCCCGCAAACAATTCTCGGCTCGCGCGACAGAGCGATGTGCGCGCCGGCATCGAAGCTCTGCCGTGATGCGCGCACACGGGTGAGCACCGCGTATTCGGTCCCATCAATCCCCTACAACACATGTGTCAAACTCATGGCCCGCGGGCCAAATGTGGCCCGCCACGTCATTTTATGTGGCCCGCGACGGCATGAAATAAATATGATGCATTTTCTTAAAAAAGGGAGAAAAAAAAATCTTGTGCTTTTATTTTGAAGGTCATTTTTTTTGCAGTGGACTGCGGTCTGTTCACGCTCCTTCATGCTGCGTTCAGCCAGAGGAGAGGCGAACCCTTGCGTTGCTTTCCTAAATGTACTCGCGTGAGTTCAGTCGCCGGACTATTTGTCAGGTTTTCTTCACTCGCGCCGGAGAGGGGGCGTGGCTTATCGTGGCATAACAGTTCGTTACCACCGTCCACCACGGAAGAAATACACACTCTTTGTTCCGTTGAGGAAGTCCCACACACGTCGGACCATCAAGCCCTCGAGTTTGGGTTAATAATATTAATATTACATATTATATTATCCGTAGCCGCTCGCAGCTTCTCCAGGGGCTGCGTCTGGATGACGGCCGCTTCCAGACGGTCGATATCCTCCGGAGGTTCTGATTCAACGGGATGACGTCAGTGACGTCACGCGGAGCATTTCAACAGTCTCACCTACTTTTACCGCCCGAGTTTAAAAAATCAGCCCGAATGAGGCGCATTTTTCGCGTCCTGTCATTCACGCGCCCGGCGGACATCCAGACGCGTGCGTGCGTGTGTGACCACATTGACTTTGTATTAACAAACATCCCCAGTTCCCCTATTATGAATTCCTCCATCAGGTCATGTCAGTGGTCACTAAGGTTGAAGTGAGTGCTGCTTCATGTTGTTCAGTATTTATAATATAGTCAGAAGAAAAGTTAATGTTGAATATGTGAATCTTTTTTAATTACCCTTGTTTAATTTATTTAGAGTTTGTGTATAAAAGCTGCTCCTCAAGACTCTGACTTGTAGAGCAGCTTTATGTGTCATAGGTTCAGTGAGTGAGACATGAATTACATCTTTTGAGGCTTTTTAAAACCAGACTTTTTTATTTCATGTTTATGCATGAAAGCACTGTTTAGACATGTTTTAAAGTCTGAAGTTACTGAGTACTAATGTATGTTGTATTACCTTGTGTCCTTAAGATTCACTTGTTGGTTCATAATTGACTGTAAAAGGGAATATTACTAAATAGTTTTGTTGTGCATACTGTGATATTCTGAACTCAGGTTCAAACTGCACCATCTTTTCACAAAATACATTTGAGAAGTTAAAAATGTCACTCGATTTAGGTCATAGCTTGTCATTCAGGGGTGATAGTGCATCCCAAAGCCAGACCAGTGGAGAACCACAGCCCCAGACCAGTGGAGAACCACTGCCCCAGACCAGTGGAGAACCACTACCCAGACCAGTAGAGAACCACTGCCCAGACCAGTGGAGAACCACTACCCAGACCAGTATAGAACCACTACCCAGACCAGTAGAGAACCACTACCCAGACCAGTGGAGAACCACTACCCAGACAGTGGAGAACCACTACCCAGACAGTGGAGAACCACTACCCAGACCAGTGGAGAACCACTACCCAGACCAGTGGAGAACCACTACCCAGACCAGTAGAGAACCACTACCCAGACCAGGAGAGAACCACCTGTCTCAACTGTGACAAAGCTTTTAACAAAGTTAATGTAATAATCTTTGTTTGATCTTTGATAAAGTAATGTGGGTTAAAATAAATATAATGAAATTAAATAGATGTATTTTATAATATTAAATACATTTGCATATATAGTTATACATTTATATAAGTACACCTAAATAAACAATAAACAAATGCAAAGACAGTTATTTAACAATATGTTCTGGAGTAGTTAGAATTATACCGTGTTAGTGACAACCGGCCCTTTGAGGGCCGCCATGAGGCGGATGTGGCCCTCGGTGAAAATGAGTTTGACACCCCTGCCCTACAACGTGAAGCATCGGCTACTTTAGAAAACATGGCAGGATGCAAGTTCAACAACGGCTTGAAAAGAACGAGTGTTTCTGGTCACGGTGGGTGAAATGCTTCTGAAGCTGCGTTATGTGTCGCGAGACATCCAGCGGTGGAATCTCACGAGCAGAGCAAGAAGCACAGAGACTAGCGAAGGCCGCCAGCAGCCCGCGGGGCTAGCTCCTGCTCCGCCGCGAGCTCCTGCTCCGCCGCTAGCTGCTGCTCCGCCGCGAGCTCCTGCTCCGCCGCTAGCTGCTGCTCCGCCGCGAGCTGCTGCTCCGCCACTAGCTGCTGCTCCGCCGCTAGCTGCTGCTCCGCCGCGAGCTCCTGCTCCGCCGCTAGCTGCTGCTCCGCCCGCAACGACGTCAACTACAACGCTGGAGGTCACCGGAGGAAATCCAGCGCCGTGCAACAAAGAGCTCATCACCGAAGACCAACGCTGCAGTGCGTTCTTCATTCTGTTCCACGAGACTCTGGACCAGACCACCGCGAGCAGACAGCTGGACTTCATGTGCGCTCTT
Source organism: Pseudoliparis swirei (assembly GCF_029220125.1). Lineage (NCBI taxonomy): Eukaryota > Metazoa > Chordata > Actinopteri > Perciformes > Liparidae > Pseudoliparis > Pseudoliparis swirei. The sequence goes on from NC_079397.1 coordinate 967,199, forward strand.
GGTGAAATGACCACGTCCCGTCAGGATCCTGTGGAGCTCATGGGCCATGACACCAGGACCTACTTCAGCACCTCAAAGTAAGTCTAACATAAATATATGTATTAACTATCCTCTTGTATATGAGTATGTGTTTCATATAGTTAAGCTTTACTCATGTGTCAAGTTAATAACAGCTATGCATAGGCGCACTACACATTAATTAGACTAATTAAAAATAGTTTTAGAATGGTAGTAAGTAGAGTGGTGTTTACCTGTCAATATGTCTACATAGTGTTCACTAGGCTCAAGGGATGGCTCACGTTGCTTAATTTGTAAAAATAGTATTCATTCATATTGATCCAGTCTGACATTAATCTGAAGTGGTGGTGTCATAAGAGATGTGGTGACTGTTGTTTGGCTAATGTCTGCCTTTTTTCTTTCTTTTTTCCAGGAGAATGGACCAAATGTCAACTGGAAGTTTTTATATTAATACAGTTTGAAAAGGATTGTTTTCCTAGTATATTCACAAAAGCTCAGGAGTAGACGTATGAACCTGTGCACAAACATCCATCACATAGAGACATAAGAACACACACACACATACATTCTATTATGTAATTGAATTTGCCTTTTAAAAGCAGCTGGAAATGTTATTTGTTATTTTATGGATTTTTTTTGTTCAAAAGGAACTATGTTGCATGTATTTTTAAAATATATTTACTTAATTTTAGAGACATTTGTTCATGGGACTTAAATATTCTGAAAATGTATTAATAAATATAATTTACAACAGCAATGACATTTGTGTTATCCTTTTGCATTACACCATACTGTTAATTTTGAACAGACATCAGTGTGTTTACTTTGAATTCATTAATTTAGATTAATGTATATTTCCATCGTAAATTAGGTCTTAAATTTTATTCAGACGTGGTCTTAAAAAGTCTTAAATTTCACTGGTTTATTCCTGTAGACACCCTGTGTATATATATATATATATTTACTGGGTTAAAGTCATCATGTAGGAACATTTACTGAGTTAGTCATCAAGTAGGAACATTTACTGAGTTAAAGTCATCATGTAGGAACATTTACTGAGTTAAAGTCATCATGTAGGAACATTTACTGGGTTAAAGTCATCATGTAGGAACATTTACTGAGTTAAAGTCATCATGTAGGAACATTTACTGGGTTAAAGTCATCATGTAGGAACATTTACTGGGTTAAAGTCATCATGTAGGAACATTTACTGGGTTAAAGTCATGTAGGAACATTTACTGAGTTAAAGTCATCATGTAGGAACATTTCTTGTTCTTGTTCTTCCTCCTCCTCCTGAACTCTATGTGGTATTTAGGGAGTCTTGTGAAGCGTCCCTGAGGGTTAAAGGTGAAGATTCACAACCTGTTGAGTTATATTAGTAACTTATGGGTTAAATCTCTAAAAGCTGTGTGTGTATCGAGTGTGTTCACAGTCAACACAACAATATAAGAACTCAGTTATTATTACTGACACTAAATGATGAGAAAGAACAAAATGTTGATGAATTTCTCGACATTTTGAAACGATATAAATAAATATAATTTCAGCTTTGTTTTATTTTTTTCTGACTTGCTCATCACATGATATGTTCAAAGACCGTCGGAAAGATGAAACTCTGCAGATGCTGATGTGCGGTTCTCAGTGTTCACGAGTATTTAAAGAGGCAGCGCTTGCGTGGTGCGTTCAGGAGCCGGTCGGTGAATGTGAGTCGAGCTGCAGCGGAACAAAAGCTGCTCGTACTCACCGGCCTCACCCGTATCATAGCAACGCCTCCATCACGCCGTGTGTGTGTGTGTGTACAAGAATAGAAGTACAGGAACAGGTAGCCTGTCAGAATAAAAGCATTTTAAGAGTGCAGTAGGACATACATACTCAGAGTGAATTCCTCTTGTGGTAAATGTGAGATGTTCCTTAGTCTCAGAACAGCCACCACTGACCCAGTGAAGAGGGTTCCCTCAGGGTTCCCTCTGAACCCTGAGGGAACCCTCCTGGGTTACACGTTGTTGTTGTTGTTCCGTTAGGAGGAACTCTGTGAACTTCGTTCTTGTGAGGCTGGAGTGGTGACCTTCAGGTCACTTGTTGTCGTTCTTCAGAGTGGGAGGAGCCTAAAGCAGCCTGACAGACATGACATCATAAATACACCCGACCACCTGAAGTCAGACGTGACCTTCACAATAAAAGCTGTGTCTTCCCTTTGAACAGGAAGTGGGTGTGTGGCTGCTCCCAGAATGCTGTTCACCTCCTCCTGTCTCCTCCTCTTCATCTGGAGTACTCTACACCTGATATATTATGGTCTGCTGGTATTAAACCAGCCAATGTTACCAGTACAAATACATTCACATGTACTTAAAGTAGAATGCTACATATATTGTATGATTCTATAATAATTATTGATTATATCATCTTTAATAATCAATCATCATTCAGATAAATAATGCAGTTAAAAAGACAAAGGAGAAGAAGTGGAAAGTAACAGAATACTCAAGTAGTTGTACTTTATTAAAGTACTTGAGTCAATCTACTTGGTTACTTTATTTAGTTTTATCATGAAAGAAGTTCTTCAAATTAATAATCTGTTCATATTCCTCCCACTGATTCTTCGGCAGCAGGAGAGTCTTCTTTACTTCCTCATGTTGTCATCATGATGTCATCGTCCTCATCTTGTTATCATGACGTCATAGTCCTCATGTTGTCATCGTCCTCATCTTGTTATCATGACATCATAGTCCTCATGTTGTCATCATGATGTCATCGTCCTCATCTTGTTATCATGATGTCATCGTCCTCATGTTGTCATCATGACGTCATAGTCTTCATGATGTCATCGTCCTCATGTTGTCATCATGACGTCATAGTCCTCATGTTGTCATCATGATGTCATAGTCCTCATGTTGTCATCGTCTTCATGTTGTCATCATGATGTCATCATGATGTCATCGTCCTCATCTTGTTATCATGACGTCATAGTCCTCATGTTGTCATGATGTCATCGTCCTCATCTTGTCATCATGACGTCATAGTCTTCATGATGTCATAGTCCTCATGTTGTTATCATGACGTCATAGTCCTCATGATGTCATCATGATGTCATAGTCCTCATGTTGTCATCATGATGTCATAGTCCTCATGATGTCATCGTCCTCATGTTGTCATCGTCTTCATATTGTCATCATGATGTCATCGTCCTCATGTTGTCATCATGATGTCATAGTCCTCATGATGTCATCGTCCTCATATTGTCATCATGATGTCATCGTCCTCATATTGTTATCATGACGTCATAGTCCTCATGTTGTCATCATGATGTCATCATACCTGCAAACTTGTCACCTTTCGGTGAAATTCACCGTTTTGAACTCAAAATAGGTCATCCACGTGAATCGTGGAGATCCGAAGAGTTTTTGTTTTTGGGGGGGGTTCACCTGGCCCGCTGCCGTTGAGATTGCAGTGAGACGCGGAGAAAAGTGTGAAGTGTTGCTCTTCGCAATAAAACATCTTTGATGGGACGTGTCGCGTCTCGGCCAATCAGCGTTCAGATGTCCACATCGTTTGGGGGTTCAGGTTAGCTTGAATGTTAGCCCGCTACATCTGCTCCTGTCACGCTGCACGGTGTAGCGATGCTAACAAAGTACCCGTACGTTAAACACGATGTGATTTAGCATATTTTTAGTATCGATACTTCATTAAGAGAGCGATCAGAGCGCACGCGCTGCTCCGTGTCGAGCTGTCTGCGCACACTGCGCTGCGCAGCTCACAGCGAGAGAAGAGGCGGAGCTTAGAGACTTCGGCTTAACAAATAAAAAGATGCCAGAAGTGAAATGTTTCAGTCTGTAAAGTTGTGAAACTCTCCAGCTGCTCATCCTGATGAACTCTGTATCATCTGGTCAGAGACTAACGGCCTCATAGTGGATCATCAATGCTATGATGGAACCATGTAGTTTCATTCATATCTGGCTGTATGAATACTCATATTACTGTCATTTGTTAAGTGTTGAAAAAGTTGGTAAAAAGTGAACCATACAGATGTTTTATTTATTACTATTATAGATAAATATACCAGTCTCGTAATTATGGTACCATATTGTTTGTATGGTGTATTGAATTCTGGTATCGGGTATCATGATATTTATGGCAGGTATGTAATATGTATAGAAGTTATAATATGAGTATCGTGACAAACAGGTAGAGACAGAACAGATTCAGGGAGAAGTCCATGAGGACTGTTCAGGCAAAAAAAAGGAAGTTGGTTCATGAATGACTTTAACCATATTATATATAATGACAATGTATATTTGTTATTACCATCATTATAGGGCTGAGTCAGAGCGGAGGACCTTTTGTTCTTAAACTGTTTATTATCACGATTTAGATTTGTGGTCAGAACAATAAAATGACTGTAGTTGTGGTTCTAAAAGCTTTGAGGCTTCAAACAACGTGGATGTGGTGTGGTGACAACAAAAAAAAGTCACCTGCACCCCCCCCCGTTGTCACCTTTTTCACCCCTCATGAGTTTGCAGGTATGTGTCATAGTCCTCATGTTGTTATCATGACATCATAGTCCTCATGTTTTATCATGACGTCATAGTCCTCATGTTGTCATCATGATGTCCTAGTCCTCATCTTGTCATCATGATGTCATAGTCCTCATGTTGTCATCATGATGTCATCGTCCTCATGTTGTCATCATGATGTCATAGTCCTCATCTTGTCATCATGATGTCATCGTCCTCATCTTGTCATGATGTCATAGTCCTCATGTTGTCATCATGATGTCATCATGATGTCATCGTCCTCATCTTGTTATCATGACGTCATAGTCCTCATGTTGTCACATGACTGTTGCTCATCATGATTTCATAGTCCTCATCTTGTCACATGACTGTTGCTCATCATGATGTCATAGTCCTCATCTTGTTATCATGATGTCATCGTCCTCATGTTCTCATCATGATGTCATCGTCCTCATGTTCTCATCATGATGTCATCGTCCTCATCTTGTTATCATGACGTCATAGTCCTCATGTTGTCACATGACTGTTGCTCATCATGATGTCATAGTCCTCATCTTGTTATCATGATGTCATCGTCCTCATGTTCTCATCATGATGTCATCGTCCTCATCTTGTTATCATGACGTCATAGTCCTCATGTTGTCACATGACTGTTGCTCATCATGATGTCATAGTCCTCATCTTGTTATCATGATGTCATCGTCCTCATGTTCTCATCATGATGTCATTGTCCTCATCTTGTTATCATGACGTCATAGTCCTCATGTTGTCACATGACTGTTGCTCATCATGATGTCATAGTCCTCATCTTGTTATCATGATGTCATCGTCCTCATGTTCTCATCATGATGTCATCGTCCTCATCTTGTTATCATGACGTCATAGTCCTCATGTTGTCACATGACTGTTGCTCATCATGATGTCATAGTCCTCATCTTGTTATCATGATGTCATCGTCCTCATGTTCTCATCATGATGTCATCGTCCTCATCTTGTTATCATGACGTCATAGTCCTCATGTTGTCACATGACTGTTGCTCATCATGATGTCATAGTCCTCATCTTGTCATCATGATGTCATCGTCCTCATCTTGTTATCATGACGTCATAGTCCTCATGTTGTCACATGACTGTTGCTCATCATGACGTCATAGTTTCTAGCTCATCATTTTTTGTTTTGAACACAATCTAAATAAAGTAAACAAAGGAAACAGATTATTTAAAGAGATTTTAAATGAAACGTAGAATAAAACTTTCTTAATGAAATGTACGCTTTTTGTTTTGATGAACGCTTCCTGGTCCTCCATCAGGGGCGTGGCCAATCGCAGAAGGACGTGTCATGAGCAAAAGTTGTGTTTTAAGAAGGAGTTACAGGTACAAGTATACAGTTAAAGTGCTGCTACTCTGGATCACTGAAAGTCAAATAAAGCAGTTTGATATATCAAATACTGAAGTCATAAAGTTCGGGGGAAGAGGAGCAGGAGTGTGTGTGTCTTTGTCTGCGTGGAGAGAGGAATGCTTTTGTCTGTTTATCCAGCAGCTGTCCAGCCTCCTCCTCTCCAGGCTGGAGACGTGTGTGTGTATGTATTTGTGTGAGTATGAGTGTGTATGTATTTGTGTGTGAGTGTGTGTGTGTATGTATTTGTGTGTGTATGTATTTGTGTGAGTATGAGTGTGTGTATGTATTTGTGTGTGAGTGTGTGTGTGTATGTATTTGTGTGTGTGTGTGAGTGTAGGGGGTCAGCCAGCTGATTGGACTGCTGTCCACCGCCCTCCTCTGATTGGACTGCTGTCCACCGCTGGCCTCTGATTGGACTGCTGTCCACCGCCCTCCTCTGATTGGACTGCTGTCCACCGCCCTCCTCTGATTGGACTGCTGTCCACCGCCCTCCTCTGATTGGACTGCTGTCCACCGCCCTCCTCTGATTGGACTGCTGTTCACCGCCGGCCTCTGATTGGACTGCTGTTCACCGCCGGCCTCTGATTGGACCACTCTCGGTCCAGATGAGTCACACAACTTGAACCTGTTTATTTAAATCAGTGTGGGAGGAGCCTCTGCTTCCTGGCCCTCATTTGCATACTCCTTGTAGGCCAGCATCCTACAATGCCTTGCTTTCTGTTGCTAAGGATTTATTGAGGAAGAGGCCTTCAAAGACCCTTTGAAGACCTGATCAGGTGGTTTCATGTGGTTCTCTTCATCAGGGAACAAGAGAAACTTCATGTTGACCAGCAGAGCATTAACCCTGTGGGGTCAGGCCCACTGTCCTCCTCTAGTCCTCCTCTAGTCCTCTTCTAGTCCTCCTCTAGTCCTCTTCTAGTCCTCTAGTCCTCCTCTAGTCCTCCTCTAGTCCTCTTCTAGTCCTCCTCTAGTCCTCCTCTAGTCCTCCTCTAGTCCTCTAGTCCTCCTCTAGTCCTCCTCTAGTCCTCCTCTGGTCCTCCTCTGGTCCTCTAGTCCTCCTCTTGTCCTCCTCTGGTCCTCTAGTCCTCCTCTAGTCCTCCTCTGGTCCTCCTCTGGTCCTCTAGTCCTCCTCTTGTCCTCCTCTAGTCCTCCTCTGGTCCTCTAGTCCTCCTCTGGTCCTCCTCTGGTCCTCTAGTCCTCCTCTGGTCCTCCTCTGGTCCTCCTCTGGTCCTCCTCTTGTCCTCCTCTGGTCCTCCTCTGGTCCTCCTCTTGTCCTCCTCTGGTCCTCTAGTCCTCCTCTAGTCCTCCTCTGGTCCTCTAGTCCTCCTCTGGTCCTCCTTTTGTCCTCCTCTGGTCCTCCTCTTGTCCTCCTCTGGTCCTCTAGTCCTCCTCTTGTCCTCCTCTGGTCCTCCTCTGGTCCTCCTCTTGTCCTCCTCTGGTCCTCTAGTCCTCCTCTTGTCCTCCTCTAGTCCTCCTCTGGTCCTCCTCTTGTCCTCCTCTAGTCCTCCTCTGGTCCTCTAGTCCTCCTCTTGTCCTCCTCTAGTCCTCCTCTGGTCCTCTAGTCCTCCTCTTGTCGTCCTCTAGTCCTCCTCTGGTCCTCTAGTCCTCCTCTAGTCCTCTGGTCCTCTAGTCCTCCTCTTGTCCTCCTCTGGTCCTCTAGTCCTCTTGTCCTCCTCTAGTTCTCTAGTCCTCCTCTAGTCCTCCTCTGGTCCTCTAGTCCTCTTGTCCTCCTCTAGTCCTCTTGTCCTCTGGATCATGGTCTCGCCTGGTCTTCTTTCTGCTCTATTAATATCCTGTGTGGTTCTTAAGGGATACTGTAAATAAACTGCACACACACACACACACACACACACACACACACACACACACACACACACACACACACACACACACACACACACACACACACACACACACACACACACACACACACACAGGGGTTCCTGCTGTAGTCGGGTGTGATTTCTCACAAAGTGACTTCCTGTTTCTTTGAAGGACTAGGAACTCTCCTCATGTTGCCTGGTAACCAAACTCAACACCCACAATGCAACACGTCCTTGGACTTCATAAAACAAGTCAGATTAATAATAGAATAACTTCTTCTGTTTTCACATCCAAGTGTTCTTCTGTTCTCCTTCCTGAAGAAGCTCTTCAAAGACTCCCAATAAAATCAATACATATGGATTTAATATCTTTATCCTGACACTCAAACGTGTCCCTGAATGCAGCATTCAGACATCTTGTCTTTACAACTAATAACACACCTTTAATCTGAGCCATCATCTGATGTCACATTTCAGTTTTTGTGTGACGGCACAGGAACGCACCAAAAAAAGGGAGGGGGGATCTCCATGGCAACCGGCAGACGAGGCTTATGGGTGATGTAGTCAGAAGATATGAAACTCCAGCGGAAATGTAGTTCCCTGTAGTTTGGTCACATGACCAATGATCTGAAACGAGAGGAAGACAGGAACTGTATATACTCCTGTAAACTCTTCCTCATCACGTCCTATGAAACACAGGAGGAGGAGGAGGAGGGACCTTGAGTCGGTTCTGAAGAACCCTGTGTGGGTTATGAGGAACCCGCGTATGTTCCTAGGTTCCTTGTATGTTCTGAGGAACCCGCGTATGTTCTGAGGTTCCACTTATGTTCTGAGGAACCCGCGTATGTTCTGAGGTTCCACTTATGTTCTGAGGAACCCGCGTATGTTCTGAGGTTCCACTTATGTTCTGAGGATCCCGCGTATGTTCTGAGGTTCCACTTATGTTCTGGGGAACTCGCGTATGTTCCTAGGTTCCTTGTATGTTCTGAGGAACCCGCGTATGTTCCTAGGTTCCTCGTATGTTCTGAGGAACTCGCGTATGTTCCTAGGTTCCTTGTATGTTCTGAGGAACCCGCGTATGTTCCTAGGTTCCTCGTATGTTCTGAGGAACTCGCGTATGTTCCTAGGTTCCTTGTATGTTCTGAGGAACCCGCGTATGTTCCTAGGTTCCTCGTATGTTCTGAGGAACCCGCGTATGTTCCTAGGTTCCTTGTATGTTCTGAGGAACCCGCATATATTCCTTGGTTCCTCGTATGTTCTGAGGAACCCGCGTATGTTCCTAGGTTCCTCATATGTTCTGAGGAACCCACGTATGTTCTGAGGTTCCACTTATGTTCTGAGGATCCCGCGTATGTTCTGAGGTTCCACTTATGTTCTGGGGAACTCGCGTATGTTCCTAGGTTCCTTGTATGTTCTGAGGAATTCTGAGGTTCCACTTATGTTCTGAGGAACCCGGTTCTGAGGTTCCACTTATGTTCTGAGGAACCATGTTCTGAGGTTCCACTTATGTTCTGAGGATCCTGTTCTGAGGTTCCACTTATGTTCTGGGGAACTCGCGTATGTTCCTAGGTTCCTTGTATGTTCTGAGGAACCCGCGTATGTTCTGAGGTTCCACTTATGTTCTGAGGAACCCGCGTATGTTCTGAGGTTCCACTTATGTTCTGAGGAACCCGCGTTCTGAGGTTCCACTTATGTTCTGAGGAACCATGTTCTGAGGTTCCACTTATGTTCTGAGAAACCCTGTTCTGAGGTTCCACTTATGTTCTGAGGAACCCGTTCTGAGGTTCCACTTATGTTCTGAGGATCCCGTGTTCTGAGGTTCCACTTATGTTCTGGGGAACCCGTGTTCCTAGGTTCCTTGTATGTTCTGAGGAACCTATGTTCTGAGGTTCCACTTATGTTCTGAGGAACCATGTTCTGAGGTTCCACTTATGTTCTGAGGATCCATGTTCTGAGGTTCCACTTATGTTCTGGGGAACATGTTCCTAGGTTCCTTGTATGTTCTGAGGAAATGTTCCTAGGTTCCTCAGATGTTCTGAGGAACTTGTTCCTAGGTTCCTGTTCTGAGGAACCCGCATATGTTCCTAGGTTCCTCGTATGTTCTGAGGAACCCAGATGTTCCTAGGTTCCTTGTATGTTCTGAGGAACCCGCGATGTTCCTTGGTTCCTCAGATGTTCTGAGGAACCATGTTCCTATGTTCCTCAGATGTTCTGAGGAACCCGCGTATGTTCCTAGGTTCCTCGTATGTTCTGAGGAACCCACGTATGTTCCTAGGTTCCTCGTATGTTCTGAGGTTCCTCGTATGTTCTGAGGTTCCGCATATGTTCTGAGGAACCCGCGTATGTTCCTAGGTTCCTCGTATGTTCTGAGGAACCCACGTATGTTCCTAGGTTCCTCGTATGTTCTGAGGAACCCGCGTATGTTCTGAGGTTCCACTTATGTTCTGGGGAACTTGCATATGTTCCTAGGTTCCTTGTATGTTCTGAGGAACCCGCGTATGTTCCTAGGTTCCTTGTATGTTCTGAGGAACCCGCGTATGTTCCTAGGTTCCTTGTATGTTCTGAGGAACCCGCGTGTTCCTAGGTTCTCAGATGCTCTGAGGAACCCGTATGTTCCTAGGTTCCTCAGATGTTCTGAGGAACCCGCGTATGTTCCTAGGTTCCTCGTATGTTCTGAGGAACCGACGTATGTTCCTAGGTTCCTCGTATGTTCTGAGGTTCCTCGTATGTTCTGAGGTTCTATGTTCTGAGGAACCTGTTCCTAGGTTCCTCAGATGTTCTGAGGAACCGCGTATGTTCCTAGGTTCCTCAGATGTTCTGAGGAACCCACGATGTTCCTAGGTTCCTCGTATGTTCTGAGGTTCCGCAGATGTTCTGAGGTTCCTCGTATGTTCTGAGGTTCCACAGATGTTCTGAGGAACCTGTTCCTAGGTTCCTCTGTTCTGAGGAACCTAGGTTCCTGATGTTCCTAGGTTTGTTCTGAGGTTCCACTTATGTTCCTAGGTTCCTCGTATGTTCTGAGGAATGTTCTGAGGAACCCGTATGTTCCTAGGTTCCTCAGATGTTCTGAGGAACCCGTGTATGTTCCTTAGGTTCCTTGTGTTCTGAGGAACCTGTTCCTAGGTTCCTCAGATGTTCTGAGGAACCGTTCCTAGGTTCCTCGTATGTTCTGAGGAACCCATGTTCCTAGGTTCCTCGTATGTTCCTAGGTTCCTCAGATGTTCTGAGGAACCATGTTCTGAGGTTCCACTTATGTTCCTAGGTTCCTCAGATGTTCTGAGGAACCCGCAGATGTTCCTAGGTTCCTCATATGTTCTGAGGAACCCTCCTAGGTTCCTCGATGTTCTGAGGAACCTGTTCTAGGTTCCTCATATGTTCCGAGGTTCCTCGTTTCTGAGGTTATGTTCTGAGGTTCCACAGATGTTCTGAGGAACCCGTATGTTCCTAGGTTCCTCAGATGTTCTGAGGAACCCACTCCTAGGTTCCTCTGTTCTGAGGAACCCGTTCCTAGGTTCCTCAGATGTTCTGAGGAACCCACGATGTTCCTAGGTTCCTCGTGTTCTGAGGAACCCACGATGTTCCTAGGTTCCTCAGATGTTCTGAGGAACCATGTTCTGAGGTTCCACTTATGTTCCTAGGTCTCAGATGTTCTGAGGAACCATGTTCCTAGGTTCCTCGTATGTTCCTAGGTTCCTCAGATGTTCTGAGGAACCTGTTCCTAGGTTCCTCATATGTTCCGAGGTTCCTCGTATGTTCTGAGGTTCCTCGATGTTCTGAGGTTCAGATGTTCTGAGGAACCCGCGTATGTTCCTAGGTTCCTCGTATGTGCCTAGGTTCCTCGTATGTTCTGAGGAACCCGCCTATGTTCCTAGGTTCCTCGTATGTTCTGAGGTTCCTCGTATGTTCTGAGGTTCCACGTATGTTCTGAGGAACCCGCGTATGTTCCTAGGTTCCTCGTATGTTCTGAGGAACCCACGTATGTTCCTAGGTTCCTCGTATGTTCTGAGGAACCCGCGTATGTTCCTAGGTTCCTCGTATGTTCTGAGGAACCCACGTATGTTCCTAGGTTCCTCGTATGTTCTGAGGAACCCACGTATGTTCCTAGGTTCCTCGTATGTTCTGAGGAACCCGCGTATGTTCTGAGGTTCCACTTATGTTCCTAGGTTCCTCGTATGTTCTGAGGAACCCGCGTATGTTCCTAGGTTCCTCGTATGTTCCTAGGTTCCTCGTATGTTCTGAGGAACCCGCGTATGTTCCTAGGTTCCTCGTATGTTCTGAGGTTCCTCGTATGTTCTGAGGTTCCGCGTATGTTCTGAGGAACCCGCGTATGTTCCTAGGTTCCTCGTATGTGCCTAGGTTCCTCGTATGTTCTGAGGAACCCGCGTATGTTCCTAGGTTCCTCGTATGTTCTGAGGTTCCTCGTATGTTCTGAGGTTCCTCGTATGTTCTGAGGTTCCGCGTATGTTCTGAGGAACCCGCGTATGTTCCTAGGTTCCTCGTATGTTCTGAGGAACCCGCGTATGTTCCGAGGTTCCTCGTATGTTCCGAGGTTCCTCGTATGTTCTGAGGTTCCGCGTATGTTCTGAGGAACCCGCGTATGTTCCTAGGTTCCTCGTATGTTCTGAGGTTCCGCGTGTCCCTGCTCTCGATCCTCGGTCAGAGGAAGCTGCTTGATGAGGACAATGAGCCTCTTTTCTTCTTCGTTGGTGCTCTTTGGGCGCTTCAGAAGAAGCTTTAAATCACGTTACCGTAGCAACATGCTGACTGTGATCTCTGTGATCTCTTCAGCACACAAACCAACATTTGTATTACCCTCCGCTCCCTGAACGCTGCATCGCGCCCGTTTCCACGGTGACCTCTGCCGTCTCTCTCCACCAATGAGGACGCAGCGGTTTAATCTTCCACCAGGAGAGATTGATCTCCGTAGAGCTGTCAGGCCTACATTTCCCATGATGCAGCGTGATATCTTCTCTTGCTGCAGACCTCAGATCAGACAGAAATAAAAAGAGACGCTCATTTAATATTCACTTTACTTCACTTGACTCAGAGTTCTGTGACACAGAACGGAAGAGTAAATGTTGAGGAGGCCGAGGATCGAGCCCTGAGGAACCCCGTCTACACACACACACGCACACACACACACACACTCACACACATTCACGTGTTGCTAACGGCCACTCTTTGGCTGTGTCTACTACCGGACACTTTACGCAGTGCACTGCAATCCAGAGCCCTGACATCTTAGTGCCCTGCGTGGCTGTGAGTCTCAAATGGAACACTTACGTTCACCACTTGGCGGAAGTGACGGACGCAAATCTGTTCACGGCACCCGCGAAATTAAACCGGGAGTGACGTATGCAAATCTGCTTGCGATACCCGTGAAACTTAAAGTGACCAAATGAAGCACTTCCTGCCCTCTTTGTGTCCCTTGTTTACCCCTTTCTCCACCCCATGTGGAAACTGCGATACCTCCACCATCGCGGCAGGAGCCTCCGTGGTCGACCGCTTGTGCTACCGTAGCATCTCGTCCGCCATTGTTTTAGAAATAAAGTGAAAAGCTGGCGAAAGGGCTCCTCCTCTTCCGCTACGTAGCCAAGATGGCGCCCGTTGAGGGCCAGTAGTGTCCATCGTTTTACATGTTTTGCCCGTTTGCAGAGCGCCATGCGGGTCCTTTCAGTGCTCTGCATGCTGCTGGTGGTCAGTGTGGCGCCCGAAGCACTGAAAGGCATCCAAGGCCTCAAGGGTCCGGTAGACACAGCCATTGTGTTACTGTAGGTGCAGTGAAGCGTTCTAGCTCCTCCTCCTTTCCTCCTCCTCCCCTCCTCCTGTCCTCCTTAGGGTTGGGTACCGGAAACCGGTGCCAATATGGTACCGGTTCCAATACAACCGGTATTACCCGGACCGAAACGCAACGCACATTCCGGTGCTTCCTTCCGGTGTCTGAACCGATTGAAATTGAAAAAAACTATTGTTGTGAACTTCTCTGGTGACTCCGCCCTGTCAGCAGGTTGCGAGCCTCTCATATGTAACTCTGAGAGGAGGCGTGGCCTGTGTGACTGTGAGCCCGTGTGGAGCACACCAGCGTCAGGCTGGGCGCTACGGGGAGACGTCACCGGTCCCCCTGAACACGGGGAGACCGATGATGACGAGCAGCCGGAACTCAGATTAGTAGAAGTCTTGCATTCATAAAAGTAGGCCAAGAAATAATAAATTAGCCATTATAACCATGTTTAAGCTAGCTCGTAGCTAGCGCTAGCTACGAGCTACGAGCGTGACAGTCTGCTAGCAGATGTGTTGGTGTCCAGCGGTCCCGGCTGTTTACCCGGTGTTACCGGGAATATAATGACGGAGGAATAAAGACCGTGGGGCGTCACTTTGTTTCAGGGTAACTCTCGCTGTCAGAAGCAACACTTTATTTGTCACGTGTCATCTTCAGTCCCTCTGATTGGTTGTTCTCTTTGCCCATCAAAACAGTGACATGATTAACCCTATAAAGTCTGCACATGACAATATATATGTATATATTAGGGCTGTCAGCGTTAACGCGTTAATCTATGCGATTAATTTGGCCGCGTTAACGCACTAAAATATTTTAACGCAATTAACGCAACTTTGTTTACTTCCGGTGTTCGTTTAAGTTTTTACACTCAAACCGAGTGTCAAACCGCGGCAGTACGGTTTAACACTGTTTCCGTTTTTAAAACAATTATTTTTCCGCGAAAATAAGAAGCAGAAATCATTTTAAACTCGTGGATGAATCAGTCGGGTTTCCTCCTGCTGCTCCTTCCTCCGTCTCCCCCTCTGACACACAGAGGAACGGAGGGGCGACGTGTCGGGGGACGCGGCGCGGAAAGAACTCGTCACACGAAACTTTCACCGTGATTGGTCAATCCGTTTGTCTGTCAACATTTTGGGGAAAAAACAACCAATGAACACTCAGTAAATCACAAAGGACCTCCCACCTCACAGGTGAGGCTCATTAGCAGCCTGTCAGTCAGAGAGCAGAGAACACTGCAACAGGACAATGTGCCTCATATATAGAGCTGAGATTGTTCTGGAATGTTTGATGTATAACACGTGGGGGTGTGTCATATGAAAACGCCTTTAAAAGGTGAATTTACATGTTTTTGTAAAATGTATAAAATGCCCCCAGCCTCCAGAGGGTTAACGTGACATATGTGAATGTCAGTCAGTCACCAAGGCCACTGGTTCTGCTGTTCAGTGGTAAAGATGACAGGACCAATGGGGTCTCAATATACTTTTTTTTTTTTACTAATCTGATGTTTCACTGAAGAAACAATTTATCATCCACGATATTAAATCCCTCGCTGGCACTTTATAGGTAGGAGCCTCTTTGAAAACACAGCTCTGTGTGAAGTTTGGTCTTTAAAAAGAAGGAAAAAACACTTTTAATCGCGATTAATGAATTTCAAAATGTGCGATTAATTAGTTAATTTTTTTAAATCGATTGACAGCCCTAATATATATATACATACACACACATATCATATAATGGAGAACATATATTGTGTGTGTAAACAGTCTGATATCCGTTGTTTGATAACGGCTTCTACAGGGAATATGGCCAAAGAGGTTTTTAATGTCCTCATTGTGCGTTTAAAAAAAAAAGGTACCGGTTTAGCACCGGCGTCGGAAAAAACCCAAACGATACCCATCCCTCCTCCTACTCCTCCTCTCCTCTTCCTCTTCCTCCTCCTCCTCCTCTTTAAGTCGTTTCAGTATTTAACCTCAAATGCATCCAACATATTTATATTATTGATGTTGTTGAGCTCAAGTCACAGAACTCTGAAGGAACATGTTGAGTTCATTGTGTAGATATTAAAGGGTTCTCTGTTTGAGGAGAACCCTCAACTGAAAGCTCTTGAAAAGCTTGGCATGTTAAAGGTTCTCTCTGGTTCTCCCTCTCTGGTTCTCTCTGGTTCTCCAGAGGTGTTATTGGGATCAGGAGACAAAACAATGTCAATAAATACATAAATAATACTTCTTTAACCTCTGAACCCCAGAACATGCATCCTGTGTACTTAAGTACGATGTGTACTTGTACTGCGTTGCATCATTTATGATGTGAATGACTATTCCATAAAAGGAGCATGAAGAGTACTCTGGATACTTTACACCCTGCTGACAGTACTTGTTGTTGTACTTTAGACTGGTCGTAGTACTTCTACTGGAGAAAAGGATCTGAATACTTTGACCTCAGGCCTTTATTGTGAAGGGTGTGTATGTCTCAGCTTCCTCTGAACCGGTTGTTGTTGTTGTTGTGTTTCAGAACCAGACGCTGTGTAAAGGCCTCAACGAGCTGCAGAACGGACAGGTGAGCTACGACCACCGGCTTTTATTTTGAAAAGCATACTTCCTGCTTGATGTACGGAGTTGAACCATCATCTTCAGCCGTGGAATAACTATTCATGAGTAAAGTATTCTCAGCTTCATGCAGTAGAAGTACAGCAGTACTCTCAGCATCAGGTTACATGACATAGAAAGTAAAGTACCTCATATTCAAAGTACTAAAGTACTTCATAGATGTACTTTCCATCTCTGATCATCTTCCCGAAACACTTGAAAACAAATTCTCAAAGCCTCCTCCTCCTCATGCACAGTAGTGGTTCCTATGTATTTAAAGAGACAGTAACATGTTAGAGGTCCTCTGGAGTCGTCTCTACCGGCTCTGGGACACTCGTGTTGGCTCCTCCCCTTTGAGACGAGCACCATCATGTGACCACGAGGCTCCGCCCCCTCTGTGTGGGAGGTCTCCTCCTGGAGGAGGGGGAGGGGGAGACCTCCTTTGTTCACTTGAAGGCTCAACCTGCTTCACTTCATATTAAAGTAACATTATGTAACAATTGTACCTTAAAATAACAGCTTGAAAAAAATTGTGCCGCTACAATGACTTTTAATATGGCGATTTGCGGCTCCGCCATCGGGGGTCTGTGGGGAAATAACTCCGCTATGTAGGATTCTGGAGCCGCCCGCTCCGGGGCGGATGGACTTCAACCTGCTTTCTGGCAGTGATTACGCAATGTCATATAGTGCCACTCCACGCCCGCAGCTCCAGTATAAGGGGAGCTTTTTTATGTAGCTTTTTGGTGTCGTCAACAATATTGTATTCGATCACACGTACTCCACTCAAACATTTAGAAAACAACGATATAGGCTGAAAACGGGATCGATATTTCATCTAAACTAAATGTTGTCATTCTTTTGGTTATGTTAGCATTCATCTCCGTATCACAATGATAAAACTATGCAGTCATATTTATGTAAAATCTTTGAATATTCTTAGCTTATCGGTTGACATCATTTCTTGGTTTCTGACTTCGTCTGGTCATCAATACAAGTGTATGCAAGGCTGCATCTATCGTAACTGGGTATTTACGACACTGAAGTAAACGTTATATACCTCCAAAACTGAAGGGGCGCTAAAAGGGAAAAACTACATTATGGGGATTTAAGAACACTAACTTTTTAAACCTTTTAGACTTGATGAGTGACGATGTTTACAATGAATCACAAACAACACGCCTCACTGAGTCAACACGCTGTGAGTTCACATGCTTGTTACATATTCATGTCAGACGTCAACGTCATAAACGCTTTTACAAGAATGACTCTTTGTTGTGAATATGTTTGATGTATTCAGAGGAAACTAAAGACAAACAAACAAACAAACCGACCGCCCCCCCGCTGCAGTGCTCTGGAGGTGAAAGACACACAGACGGTTTCATCACCATCAGGAGTCATTGATCTCTGCCCTGGTGGCCGGCAGCTGAACTGCAGCGCTGTGGAGCTGCATCGCTCCTCCCCCACCTCCTCTCTGGGCTCCAGGAGAGACAGCTGGCCTCCTGCTCCTCCCTGCTTCTGCTCCTGCTCCTCTTGCTCTTCCTCCTGCTCCTCTTTCTCCTCCTCCTCCTCCTCACTGCTCCTCTTGCTCCTCCTCCTGCTCAGAAACCTCCCAGACCAGCTTCTGCTTCTGGTTCATGTTCCAGATAAATATCCAACTTAACTCTAGACTGAAGAGGTTCCTCTGATGGTTCCTCTGATGGTTCCTCTGATGGTTCCTCTGATGGTTCCTCTGTTGGTTCCTCTGATGGTTCCTCTGTTGGTTCCTCTGATGGTTCCTCTGATAGTTCCTCTGTTGGTTCCTCTGATAGTTCCTCTGTTGGTTCCTCTGATGTTCCTCTGTTGGTTCCTCTGTTGGTTCCTCTGATGGTTCCTCTGTTGGTTCCTCTGATGGTTCCTCTGTTGGTTCCTCTGATGGTTCCTCTGATGGTTCCTCTGATGGTTCCTCTGTTGGTTCCTCTGATGGTTCCTCTGATGGTTCCTCTGATGGTTCCTCTGATGGTTCCTCTGATGGTTCCTCTGTTGGTTCCTCTGATGGTTCCTCTGTTGGTTCCTCTGATGGTTCCTCTGTTGGTTCCTCTGATGGTTCCTCTGTTGGTTCCTCTGATGGTTCCTCTGTTGGTTCCTCTGATGGTTCCTCTGATGGTTCCTCTGATGGTTCCTCTGTTGGTTCCTCTGATGGTTCCTCTGTTGGTTCCTCTGATGGTTCCTCTGATAGTTCCTCTGTTGGTTCCTCTGATGGTTCCTCTGTTGGTTCCTCTGATGGTTCCTCTGATGGTTCCTCTGATGGTTCCTCTGTTGGTTCCTCTGATGGTTCCTCTGTTGGTTCCTCTGTTGGTTCCTCTGATGGTTCCTCTGTTGGTTCCTCTGATGGTTCCTCTGTTGGTTCCTCTGATGGTTCCTCTGATGGTTCCTCTGATGGTTCCTCTGTTGGTTCCTCTGTTGGTTCCTCTGATGGTTCCTCTGTTGGTTCCTCTGATGGTTCCTCTGTTGGTTCCTCTGATGGTTCCTCTGTTGGTTCCTCTGATGGTTCCTCTGATGGTTCCTCTGTTGGTTCCTCTGATGGTTCCTCTGTTGGTTCCTCTGATGGTTCCTCTGTTGGTTCCTCTGATGGTTCCTCTGTTGGTTCCTCTCTTGGTTCCTCTGTTGGTTCCTCTATTGGTTCCTCTGATGGTTCCTCTGTTGGTTCCTCTGATGGTTCCTCTGATGGTTCCTCTGTTGGTTCCTCTGATGGTTCCTCTGATGAGAAGAACCACAGGTTAGAGAACAGAAGGTTCATAAATGTTTATAAACTAAAGCAGAACGTTTATAAAGTACCTCTCTGTGTACTCTAGAAGCTGGCCGTGTGTATAAGTACCCTCTCTGTGTACTCTAGAAGCTGGCCGTGTGTATAAGTACCCTCTCTGTGTACTCTAGAAGCTGGCCGTGTGTATAAGTACCCTCTCTGTGTACTCTAGAAGCTGGCCGTGTGTATAAGTACCCTCTCTGTGTACTCTAGAAGCTGGCTCTGTCCCTCATCAAGCCGCCTCCCAGCCAGGGCATCTCCAAGGGTCCTGTCTCCATGGTGACCGCACGCATCAACGGACAGAAGGTGGCGAGTTCGGACGCGCTGCAGACGACCGCCATCAACCTGCAGACGGGCGGCAGGGCGGCGCCCGGCGGCGGCGGCCACGCCTTTAGCAGCAGGAGAGCCGGAGAGTCGCCTCCCTCCCAGGTGAGATCACCAGGCCGTCGCCATCTTGGCTACAGGGCCCCATAGAGAGGAGGGCGGAGCCTCAGGGCCCCGTAGAGAGGAGGGCGGAGCCTCAGGGCCCCATAGAGAGGAGGGCGGAGCCTCAGGGCCCTGAAGTCTGTTAGCAGATAGAAACGTTGTTTAAAGGAAGAACACATTTATAATTTACATTCAAAAGAACTTTATAATAACATTTATATTTAAACAGATCACTATCAGGATTATTGACAAGTTAATAAACAATAAACAAAAACAACAAAAGTCGAGACACAGGTGAAGTCAGCTCAGCGTGACGGACGTGGAGACGGGCTTCGGTTCCCCAGAAGATTTGTCGAGTCACGTCAGGATCTGGACTCCGCCCCCCATTCCCCCCCGAGGCCTCTGATTGGCCGACTCGCTGCACCTGATGAGTCTGTTCTTGAGATTAAGAGCAGGTCTGAGACGGTTACTGTGCTTCATCAGAGTGTCACTGTGGAGGGGCTCAGGCTCCTCCCCCTGGTGGAGGTGAGGGTCAGGCAGCAGGATTGTCTCCAGGCCCTTGAACGCTGCATTGTTCCGCTCTCCACCCAGCTGCCTGCTCCAGGCCATGAAAAGAAACACACCCTCTTCTTTATCAATCAGTCGGGCTCAGCCAATCAGAGAGGCTGCCGGGGGGAGGGGTCATCATGCCACCTGGCCTGTAATTTGAAGATCAATAATGAGGTGTAATAGGAATGCTGCTCTGCATGAGCACACACACACACACACACACACACACACAAAAGCTTTTCTTGAACTTTACAGAAATGAAAAGTTTTTTGTGGTTAAATTATTGACTGAAGGTTTTAAATAACATAAAACAACATCTACTGTCACAAAAGAAATCATAACAAATACAAATAAAACCTGGTTGTGTTGACTCCTCACACTGGAGAGCAGGAGGAGCCAGAGCAGGAGGAGCCAGAGCAGGAGGAGGAGGAACCTAAAGGGAAGGTGCTTAGGTTTGGAGAAAAGAGGAAGCAATTACCAAAATGAAAGCCCTAGCACTGCAAGAATTTTCATCTCTGCAGTTGCCATGGGAACAGGCCTGGGTCTCCTCCTTCTCCTCCTCTCTGCAGCACAATACAATGGAACGAAGGGATTTTCACAAATGAAGAAAGGAGGAGGGGAGGAGGAAACTTTCCCATTTTCTTTCTCTCTCTCAGCTGAGAGGAGATTTGAATCTTCTTCTTCTGTGGTTTATTTACCGGCTCACGTTTATTCATATGCTAATTCAATACAAGATAGAAAATAATGACAAGTGTATAAGATAACACTGTATTATTTATATGTATTTATGTATTTTATTACAATAATAACAACAACAACAACAACAACAGGTCACAATCTGGAAACAACTGGTGGCTTCAGAGGGAACAATCCTAAATTAATAGATTTAATTTTAATTTTAATTAAAAACTGATCAATGTGGACTTCCCAGCATGCATCTGGAGTATTGCTGTGTGTGGTGTATTATGAGCTCCTCTAGTGGTCAGATGTTGTTATTACAACAACATCTGAAACACAATAAGTTTCCATTTCCACTAAAAGATGCTCTGAGGGACACAATTGTCCCACAATGCAATGCAGGAAACAGACAGAACCGTAAAGAACATCAAACGGTTTGCTTAGAACTTCATTTATTTACCTTTTTAATCTTCAATGATTTGATTCATTTGTGTACCTTCCAGATGCTGGGAACTCTCAGTGCTGTGCCCATCAAGGTGCCTCAAGTCAGCTCCCTGCACCGGCTGGCAGGACAAGCAGCCACCGTGCTACCTCAGGTAACTGCTCAGGTAACTACTACCTCAGGTAACTGCTCAGGTAACTACTACCTCAGGTAACTGCTCAGGTAACTACTACCTCAGGTAACTGCTCAGGTAACTACTACCTCAGGTAACTGCTCAGGTAACTACTACCTCAGGTAACTGCTCAGGTAACTACTACCTCAGGTAACTGCTCAGGTAACTACTACCTCAGGTAACTGCTCAGGTAACTACTACCTCAGGTAACTGCTCAGGTAACTACTACCTCAGGTAACTGCTCAGGTAACTACTACCTCAGGTAACTGCTCAGGTAACTACTACCTCAGGTAACTGCTCAGGTAACTACTACCTCAGGTAACTGCTCAGGTAACTACTACCTCAGGTAACTACTACCTCAGGTAACTACTACCTCAGGTAACTGCTCAGGTAACTACTACCTCAGGTAACTACTACCTCAGGTAACTACTAACTCAGGTAACTACTAACTCAGGTAACTACTACCTCAGGTAACTACTACCTCAGGTAACTACTACCTCAGGTAACTGCTCAGGTAACTACTACCTCAGGTAACTACTACCTCAGGTAACTACTAACTCAGGTAACTACTAACTCAGGTAACTACTCAGGTAACTACTACCTCAGGTAACTACTAACTCAGGTAACTACTCAGGTAACTACTACCTCAGGTAACTACTACCTCAGGTAACTACTCAGGTAACTACTACCTCAGGTAACTACTACCTCAGGTAACTACTCAGGTAACTACTACCTCAGGTAACTACTACCTCAGGTAACTGCTCAGGTAACTACTACCTCAGGTAACTACTACCTCAGGTAACTACTCAGGTAACTACTACCTCAGGTAACTACTACCTCAGGTAACTACTCAGGTAACTACTACCTCAGGTAACTACTACCTCAGGTAACTACTACCTCAGGTAACTGCTCAGGTAACTACTACCTCAGGTAACTACTAACTCAGGTAACTACTACCTCAGGTAACTACTACCTCAGGTAACTACTCAGGTAACTACTACCTCAGGTAACTACTACCTCAGGTAACTACTACCTCAGGTAACTACTACCTCAGGTAACTGCTCAGGTAACTGCTCAGGTAACTACTACCTCAGGTAACTGCTCAGGTAACTACTACCTCAGGTAACTACTACCTCAGGTAACTGCTCAGGTAACTACTACCTCAGGTAACTACTACCTCAGGTAACTACTCAGGTAACTACTACCTCAGGTAACTACTACCTCAGGTAACTACTACCTCAGGTAACTGCTCAGGTAACTACTACCTCAGGTAACTACTAACTCAGGTAACTACTACCTCAGGTAACTACTAACTCAGGTAACTACTCAGGTAACTACTACCTCAGGTAACTACTACCTCAGGTAACTACTACCTCAGGTAACTACTACCTCAGGTAACTACTCAGGTAACTACTACCTCAGGTAACTACTACCTCAGGTAACTACTACCTCAGGTAACTACTCAGGTAACTACTACCTCAGGTAACTGCTCAGGTAACTACTACCTCAGGTAACTACTACCTCAGGTAACTGCTCAGGTAACTGCTCAGGTAACTACTACCTCAGGTAACTGCTCAGGTAACTACTACCTCAGGTAACAGCTCAGGTAACTACTACCTCAGGTAACTACTACCTCAGGTAACTACTACCTCAGGTAACTGCTCAGGTAACTACTACCTCAGGTAACAGCTCAGGTAACTACTACCTCAGGTAACTGCTCAGGTAACTACTACCTCAGGTAACTGCTCAGGTAACTACTCAGGTAACTACTACCTCAGGTAACTACTCAGGTAACTACTATCTCAGGTAACAGCTCAGGTAACTACTGCCTCAGGTAACTACTCAGGTAACTACTGCCTCAGGTACATACCTGCAAACTTGTCACCTTTCGGTGAAATTCACCGTTTTGAACTCAAAATAGGTCATCCACGTGAATCGTGGAGATCCGAAGAGTTTTTGTTTTTGGGGGGGGTTCACCTGGCCCGCTGCCGTTGAGATTGCAGTGAGACTCGGAGAAAAGTGTGAAGTGTTGCTCTTCGCAATAAAACATCTTTGATGGGACGTGTCGCGTCTCGGCCAATCAGCGTTCAGATGTCGACATCGCTTGGGGGTTCAGGTTAGCTTGAATGTTAGCCCGCTACATCTGCTCCTGTCACGCTGCACGGTGTAGCGATGCTAACAAAGTACCCGTACGTTAAACACGATGTGATTTAGCATATCTTTAGTATCGATACTTCATTAAGAGAGCGATCAGAGCGCACGCGCTGCTCCGTGTCGAGCTGTCTGCGCACACTGCGCTGCGCAGCTCACAGCGAGAGAAGAGGCGGAGCTTAGAGACTTCGGCTTAACAAATAAAAAGATGCCAGAAGTGAAATGTTTCAGTCTGTAAAGTTGTGAAACTCTCCAGCTGCTCATCCTGATGAACTGTGTATCATCTGGTCAGAGACTAACGGCCTCATAGTGTATCATCAATGCTATGATGGCTCCATGTAGTTTCATTCATATCTTGCTGTATTAATACTAATATTACTGACATTTGTTAAGTGTTGAAAAAGTTGTTAAAAAGTGAACCATACAGATGTTTTATTTATTACTATTATAGATAAATATACCAGTCTCGTAATTATGGTACCATATTGTTTGTATGGTGTATTGAATTCTGGTATCGGGTATCATGATATTTATGGCAGGTATGTAATATGTATAGAAGTTATAATATGAGTATCGTGACAAACAGGTAGAGACAGAACAGATTCAGGGAGAAGTCCATGAGGACTGTTCAGGCAAAAGGAAGTTGGTTCATGAATGACTTTAACCATATTATATATAATGACAATGTATATTTGTTATTACTATCATTATAGGGCTGAGTCAGAGCGGAGGACCTTTTGTTCTTAAACTGTTTATTATCACGATTTAGATTTGTGGTCAGAACAATAAAATGACTGTAGTTGTGGTTCTAAAAGCTTTGAGGCTTCAAACAACGTGGATGTGGTGTGGTGACAAAAAAACAAAAGAAGTCACCTGCACCCCCCCCCCCCCCCCCGTTGTCACCTTTTTCACCCCTCATGAGTTTGCAGGTATGCAGGTAACTACTACCTCAGGTAACTACTACCTCAGGTAACTACTCAGGTAACTACTATCTCAGGTAACAGCTCAGGTAACTACTACCTCAGGTAACTACTATCTCAGGTAACAGCTCAGGTAACTACTACCTCAGGTAACTACTACCTCAGGTAACTACTGCCTCAGGTAACTACTGCCTCAGGTAACTACTACCTCAGGTAACTACTCAGGTAACTACTACCTCAGGTAACAGCTCAGGTAACTACTATCTCAGGTAACAGCTCAGGTAACTACTGCCTCAGGTAACTACTGCCTCAGGTAACTACTACCTCAGGTAACTACTACCTCAGGTAACTACTCAGGTAACTACTACCTCAGGTAACTACTCAGGTAACTACTATCTCAGGTAACAGCTCAGGTAACTACTACCTCAGGTAACTACTACCTCAGGTAACTACTACCTCAGGTAACAGCTCAGGTAGCTACTGCCTCAGGTAACTACTGCCTCAGGTAACTACTACCTCAGGTAACTACTACCTCAGGTAACTACTACCTCAGGTAACTGCTCAGGTAACTACTACCTCAGGTAACTGCTCAGGTAACTGCTCAGGTAACTACTACCTCAGCTAACTACTACCTCAGGTAACTGCTCAGGTAACTACTACCTCAGGTAACTGCTCAGGTAACTACTACCTCAGGTAACTACTACCTCAGGTAACTGCTCAGGTAACTACTACCTCAGGTAACTACTACCTCAGGTAACTGCTCAGGTAACTACTACCTCAGGTAACAGCTCAGGTAACTACTACCTCAGGTAACTGCTCAGGTAACTACTACCTCAGGTAACTGCTCAGGTAACTACTACCTCAGGTAACAGCTCAGGTAACTACTACCTCAGGTAACTGCTCAGGTAACTACTATCTCAGGTAACAGCTCAGGTAACTACTACCTCAGGTAACAGCTCAGGTAACTACTACCTCAGGTAACTACTACCTCAGGTAACTACTGCCTCAGGTAACTACTACCTCAGGTAACTACTACCTCAGGTAACAGCTCAGGTAACTACTACCTCAGGTAACTACTACCTCAGGTAACTACTGCCTCAGGTAACTACTACCTCAGGTAACTACTACCTCAGGTAACTACTCAGGTAACTACTACCTCAGGTAACTACTCAGGTAACTACTATCTCAGGTAACAGCTCAGGTAACTACTACCTCAGGTAACTACTACCTCAGGTAACTACTACCTCAGGTAACAGCTCAGGTAGCTACTGCCTCAGGTAACTACTGCCTCAGGTAACTGCTCAGGTAGCTACTACCTCAGGTAACTACTACCTCAGGTAACTGCTCAGGTAACTACTACCTCAGGTAACTGCTCAGGTAACTGCTCAGTAACTGCCTCAGCTAACTACTACCTCAGGTAACTGCTCAGGTAACTACTACCTCAGGTAACTACTACCTCAGGTAACTGCTCAGGTAACTACTACCTCAGGTAACTACTACCTCAGGTAACTGCTCAGGTAACTACTACCTCAGGTAACAGCTCAGGTAACTACTACCTCAGGTAACTGCTCAGGTAACTACTATCTCAGGTAACTACTACCTCAGGTAACAGCTCAGGTAACTACTACCTCAGGTAACTACTACCTCAGGTAACTACTGCCTCAGGTAACTACTACCTCAGGTAACTACTACCTCAGGTAACTACTCAGGTAACTACTACCTCAGGTAACTACTACCTCAGGTAACTACTACCTCAGGTAACAGCTCAGGTAGCTACTGCCTCAGGTAACTACTGCCTCAGGTAACTACTACCTCAGGTAACTACTACCTCAGGTAACTGCTCAGGTAACTACTACCTCAGGTAACTGCTCAGGTAACTACTACCTCAGCTAACTACTACCTCAGGTAACTGCTCAGGTAACTACTACCTCAGGTAACTGCTCAGGTAACTACTACCTCAGGTAACTACTACCTCAGGTAACTGCTCAGGTAACTACTACCTCAGGTAACTACTACCTCAGGTAACTGCTCAGGTAACTACTACCTCAGGTAACAGCTCAGGTAACTACTACCTCAGGTAACTGCTCAGGTAACTACTACCTCAGGTAACTGCTCAGGTAACTACTACCTCAGGTAACAGCTCAGGTAACTACTACCTCAGGTAACTACTACCTCAGGTAACTACTACCTCAGGTAACTACTACCTCAGGTAACTACTACCTCAGGTAACTGCTCAGGTAACTACTACCTCAGGTAACTGCTCAGGTAACTACTACCTCAGGTAACTGCTACCTCAGGTAACTACTACCTCAGGTAACTACTACCTCAGGTAACTGCTCAGGTAACTACTACCTCAGGTAACTACTACCTCAGGTAACTGCTCAGGTAACTACTACCTCAGGTAACTGCTCAGGTAACTACTACCTCAGGTAACTACTCAGGTAACTGCTCAGGTAACTACTACCTCAGGTTACTGCTCAGGTAACTACTACCTCAGGTAACTACTACCTCAGGTAACTACTACCTCAGGTAACTGCTCAGGTAACTACTACCTCAGGTAACTGCTCAGGTAACTACTACCTCAGGTAACTACTACCTCAGGTAACTACTACCTCAGGTAACTGCTCAGGTAACTACTACCTCAGGTAACTGCTCAGGTAACTACTACCTCAGGTAACTGCTCAGGTAACTACTACCTCAGGTAACTGCTCAGGTAACTACTACCTCAGGTAACTACTCAGGTAACTACTACCTCAGGTAACAGCTCAGGTAACAACTACCTCAGGTAACTACTACCTCAGGTAACAGCTCAGGTATCAGTCGTCTGAATGTTTTTAATGAATAAAACAATGATATAAGTCGCTTCCTGAGACGTCCACCAGGTGGCAGCACAGACACATCAGAAGAGGACATACATACATGTATATATATACATACATACATGTATGTATATATATACACATCTATATATATACATATATATATGTATGTATGTGTATATATTTGGGCTGTCAATCGATTAAAAAAAATTAACTAATTAATCGCACATTTTGAAATTCATTAATCGCGATTAAAAGTTTTTTTTTCTTCAAAAGACTAAATCTTCTAAATGAACGAGTAATCCCTTCAGACGGCGTGTATTTTAGACACTTGTTTAATTGTATTCTTTTTTAAAGACCAAACTTCACACAGAGCTGTGTTTTCAAAGAGGGTCCTACCTATAAAGGGCCAGCGAGGTATTTAATATCGTGGATGATAAATAGTTTCTTCAGTGAAACATCAGATTAGTGAACAAGGTGCATTAGAGACCCCATTGGTCCTGTCATCTTTAACAGAGAACAGCAGAACCAGTGAACTTGGGAACTGACACATATGTCATGTTAACCCTCTGGAGGCTGGGGGCATTTACTCCATTTTACTAAACATGTAAATTCACCTTTTAAAGTCTTTTGCATGTGACACATCCCAGTGTTTCCCCCACCATTCTATCAGGGTGAGGCCCCGCCCCCCTGTCATGTTCTCTAAGCGCCAGATTACAGCAGAAGTAATGTACGGTTCTTTCCTTCAAGACGTCTTTGTTCTTTATAAAACTAAACGTCTGTTGTTGGTCGTCTCTACAGCAGAAGTAATGTACGGTTCTTTCCTTAGAGACGTCTTTGTTCTTTATTAAACTAAACGTCTGTTGTTGGTCGTCTCTACAGCAGAAGTAATGTACGGTTCTTTCCTTAGAGACGTCTTTGTTCTTTATTAAACTAAACGTCTGTTGTTGGTCATCTCTACAGCAGAAGTAATGTACGGTTCTTTCCTTAGAGACGTCTTTGTTCTTTATTAAACTAAACGTCTGTTGTTGGTCATCTACAGCAGAAGTAATGTACGGTTCTTTCCTTAGAGACGTCTTTGTTCTTTATTAAACTAAACGTCTGTTGTTGGTCGTCTCTACAGCAGAAGTAATGTACGGTTCTTTCCTTAGAGACGTCTTTGTTCTTTATTAAACTAAACGTCTGTTGTTGGTCGTCTCCAGCAGAAGTAATGTACGGTTCTTTCCTTAGAGACGTCTTTGTTCTTTATTAAACTAAACGTCTGTTGTTGGTCGTCTCCAGCAGAAGTAATGTACGGTTCTTTCCTTAGAGACGTCTTTGTTCTTTATTAAACTAAACGTCTGTTGTTGGTCGCTCTCCAGCAGAAGTAATGTACGGTTCTTTCCTTAGACGTCTTTGTTCTTTATTAAACTAAACGTCTGTTGTTGGTCGTCTCCAGCAGAAGTAATGTACGGTTCTTTCCTTAGAGACGCGTCTTTGTTCTTTATTAAACTAAACGTCTGTTGTTGGTCGTCTCTACAGCAGAAGTAATGTACGGTTCTTTCCTTTAGAGACGTCTTTGTTCTTTATTACACTAAACGTCTGTTGTTGGTCGCCTCCAGCAGAAGTAATGTACGGTGCTTTCCTTTGAGACGTCTTTGTTCTTTATTAAACTAAACGTCTGTTGTTGGTCGTCTCTCCAGCAGAAGTAATGTACGGTTCTTTCCTTAGAGACGTCTTTGTTCTTTATTAAACTAAACGCCAGTTGTTGGTCCTCTCCAGCAGAAGTAATGTACGGTTCTTTCCTTTAGAGACGTCTTTGTTCTTTATTAAACTAAACGTCTGTTGTTGGTCGCTCTCCAGCAGAAGTAATGTACGGTTCTTTCCTTAGAGACGCCTTTGTTCTTTATTAAACTAAACGTCTGTTGTTGGTCGCCTCCAGCAGAAGTAATGTACGGTTCTTTCCTTAGAGACGTCTTTGTTCTTTATTAAACTAAACGTCTGTTGTTGGTCGTCTCCAGCAGAAGTAATGTACGGTTCTTTCCTTAGAGACGTCTTTGTTCTTTATTAAACTAAACGTCTGTTGTTGGTCTCTCCAGCAGAAGTAATGTACGGTTCTTTCCTTAGAGACGTCTTTGTTCTTTATTAAACTAAATGTCTGTTGTTGGTCGTCTCCAGCAGAAGTAATGTACGGTTCTTTCCTTAGAGACGTCTTTGTTCTTTATTAAACTAAACGTCTGTTGTTGGTCGTCTCTGCAGCAGAAGTAATGTACGGTTCTTTCCTTAGAGACGTCTTTGTTCTTTATTAAACTAAACGCGTCTGTTGTTGGTCTCTCCAGCAGAAGTAATGTACGTTCTTTCCTTAGAGACGTCTTTGTTCTTTATTAAACTAAACGTCTGTTGTTGGTCGTCTCCAGCAGAAGTAATGTACGGTTCTTTCCTTAGACGTCTTTGTTCTTTATTAAACTAAACGTCTGTTGTTGGTCGCCTCCAGCAGAAGTAATGTACGGTTCTTTCCTTAGAGACGTCTTTGTTCTTTATTAAACTAAACGTCTGTTGTTGGTCGCCTCTCCAGCAGAAGTAATGTACGGTTCTATCCTTAGAGGCGTTTTTTTTCTTTATTAAACTAACGTCTGTTGTTGGTCGTCTCCAGCAGAAGTAATGTACGGTTCTTTCCTTAGAGACGTCTTTGTTCTTTATTAAACTAAACGTCTGTTGTTGGTCGTCTCCAGCAGAAGTAATGTACGGTTCTTTCCTTAGAGACGTCTTTGTTCTTTATTAAACTAAACGTCTGTTGTTGGTCGTCTCTCCAGCAGAAGTAATGTACGGTTCTTTCCTTAGAGACGTCTTTGTTCTTTATTAAACTAAACGTCTGTTGTTGGTCGCCTCCAGCAGAAGTAATGTACGGTTCTTTCCTTAGAGACGTCTTTGTTCTTTATTAAACTAAACGTCTGTTGTTGGACGTCGCTCCAGCAGAAGTAATGTACGGTTCTTTCCTTAGAGACGTCTTTGTTCTTTATTAAACTAAACGTCTGTTGTTGGTCGTCTCCAGCAGAAGTAATGTACGGTTCTTTCCTTAGAGCGTCTTTGTTCTTTATTAAACTAAACGTCTGTTGTTGGTCGTCTCCAGCAGAAGTAATGTACGGTTCTTTCCTTAGAGACGTCTTTGTTCTTTATTAAACTAAACGTCTGTTGTTGGTCGTCTCCAGCAGAAGTAATGTACGGTTCTTTCCTTAGAGCGTCTTTGTTCTTTATTAAACTAAACGTCTGTTGTTGGTCGCCTACAGCAGAAGTAATGTACGGTTCTTTCCTTAGAGACGTCTTTGTTCTTTATTAAACTAAACGTCTGTTGTTGGTCGCCTCTCCAGCAGAAGTAATGTACGGTTCTTCCCTTAGAGACGTCTTTGTTCTTTATTAAACTAAACGTCTGTTGTTGGTCGTCTCCAGCAGAAGTAATGTACGGTTCTTTCCTTAGAGACGTCTTTGTTCTTTATTAAACTAAACGTCTGTTGTTGGTCGTCTCCAGCAGAAGTAATGTCGGTTCTTTCCTTAGAGACGTCTTTGTTCTTTATTAAACTAAACGTCTGTTGTTGGTCGTCTCCAGCAGAAGTAATGTACGGTTCTTTCCTTAGAGACGTCTTTGTTCTTTATTAAACTAAACGTCTGTTGTTGGTCGTCTCCAGCAGAAGTAATGTACGGTTCTTTCCTTAGACGTCTTTGTTCTTTATTAAACTAAACGTCTGTTGTTGGTCGTCTCCAGCAGAAGTAATGTACGGTTCTTTCCTTAGAGACGTCTTTGTTCTTTATTAAACTAAACGTCTGTTGTTGGTCGTCTCTCCAGCAGAAGTAATGTACGGTTCTTTCCTTAGAGACGTCTTTGTTCTTTATTAAACTAAACGTCTGTTGTTGGTCGTCTCCAGCAGAAGTAATGTACGGTTCTTTCCTTAGACGTCTTTGTTCTTTATTAAACTAAACGTCTGTTGTTGGTCGTCCCTCCAGCAGAAGTAATGTACGGTTCTTTCCTTAGAGACGTCTTT
Organism: Pseudoliparis swirei; assembly: GCF_029220125.1. Taxonomy (NCBI): domain Eukaryota; kingdom Metazoa; phylum Chordata; class Actinopteri; order Perciformes; family Liparidae; genus Pseudoliparis; species Pseudoliparis swirei. Next base: position 998,269 of record NC_079397.1, read on the forward strand.
GTTCTTTATTAAACTAAACGTCTGTTGTTGGTCGCCTCCAGCAGAAGTAATGTACGGTTCTTTCCTTAGAGACGTCTTTGTTCTTTATTAAACTAAGCGTCTGTTGTTGGTCTCTCCAGCAGAAGTAATGTACGGTTCTTTCCTTAGAGACGTCTTTGTTCTTTATTAAACTAAACGTCTGTTGTTGGTCGTCTCCAGCAGAAGTAATGTACGGTTCTTTCCTTAGAGACGTCTTTGTTCTTTATTAAACTAAACGTCTGTTGTTGGTCGCCTCCAGCAGAAGTAATGTACGGTTCTTTCCTTAGAGACGTCTTTGTTCTTTATTAAACTAAACGTCTGTTGTTGGTCGTCTCTCCAGCAGAAGTAATGTACGGTTCTTTCCTTAGAGACGTCTTTGTTCTTTATTAAACTAAACGTCTGTTGTTGGTCGTCTCCAGCAGAAGTAATGTACGGTTCTTTCCTTAGAGACGTCTTTGTTCTTTATTAAACTAAACGTCTGTTGTTGGTCGTCTCTGCAGCAGAAGTAATGTACGGTTCTTTCCTTAGAGACGTCTTTGTTCTTTATTAAACTAAACGTCTGTTGTTGGTCGTCTCTGCAGCAGAAGTAATGTACGGTTCTTTCCTTAGAGACGTCTTTGTTCTTTATTAAACTAAACGTCTGTTGTTGGTCGTCTCCAGCAGAAGTAATGTACGGTTCTTTCCTTAGAGACGTCTTTGTTCTTTATTAAACTAAACGTCTGTTGTTGGTCGTCTCCAGCAGAAGTAATGTACGGTTCTTTCCTTAGAGACGTCTTTGTTCTTTATTAAACTAAACGTCTGTTGTTGGTCGCTCTCCAGCAGAAGTAATGTACGGTTCTTTCCTTAGAGACGTCTTTGTTCTTTATTAAACTAAACGTCTGTTGTTGGTCGTCTCTCCAGCAGAAGTAATGTACGGTTCTTTCCTTAGAGACGTCTTTGTTCTTTATTAAACTAAACGTCTGTTGTTGGTCGTCTCCAGCAGAAGTAATGTACGGTTCTTTCCTTAGAGACGTCTTTGTTCTTTATTAAACTAAACGTCTGTTGTTGGTCGTCTCCAGCAGAAGTAATGTACGGTTCTTTCCTTAGAGACGTCTTTGTTCTTTATTAAACTAAACGTCTGTTGTTGGTCGTCTCCAGCAGAAGTAATGTACGGTTCTTTCCTTAGAGACGTCTTTGTTCTTTATTAAACTAAACGTCTGTTGTTGGTCGTCTCCAGCAGAAGTAATGTACGGTTCTTTCCTTAGAGACGTCTTTGTTCTTTATTAAACTAACGTCTGTTGTTGGTCGTCTCCAGCAGAAGTAATGTCAGTTCTTTCCTTAGAGACCTCTTTGTTCTTTATTAAACTAAACGTCTGTTGTTGGTCTCTCCAGCAGAAGTAATGTCGGTTCTTTCCTTAGAGACGTCTTTGTTCTTTATAATACTTAACGTCTGTTGTTGGTCGTCTCTCCAGCAGTAGTAATGTACGGTTCGTTCCTTAGAGACGTCTTTGTTCTTTATTAAACTAGACGTCTGTTGTTGGTCGTCTCCAGCAGAAGTAATGTACGGTTCTTTCCTTAGAGACGTCTTTGTTCTTTATTAAACTAAACGTCTGTTGTTGGTCGTCTCCAGCAGAAGTAATGTACGGTTCTTTCCTTAGAGACGTCTTTGTTCTTTATTAAACTAACGTCTGTTGTTGGTCGTCTCCAGCAGAAGTAATGTACGGTTCTTTCCTTAGAGACGTCTTTGTTCTTTATTAAACTAAACGTCTGTTGTTGGTCGTCTCCAGCAGAAGTAATGTACGGTTCTTTCCTTAGAGCGTCTTTGTTCTTTATTAAACTAAACGTCTGTTGTTGGTCGCCTCCAGCAGAAGTAATGTACGGTTCTTTCCTTAGAGACGTCTTTGTTCTTTATTAAACTAACGTCTGTTGTTGGTCGTCTCCAGCAGAAGTAATGTACGGTTCTTTCCTTAGAGACGTCTTTGTTCTTTATTAAACTAACGTCTGTTGTTGGTCGCTCCAGCAGAAGTAATGTACGGTTCTTTCCTTAGAGACGTCTTTGTTCTTTATTAAACTAACGTCCTGTTGTTGGTCGCCTCCAGCAGAAGTAATGTACGGTTCTTTCCTTAGAGACGTCTTTGTTCTTTATTAAACTAAACGTCTGTTGTTGGTCGTCTCCAGCAGAAGTAATGTACGGTTCTTTCCTTAGAGACGTCTTTGTTCTTTATTAAACTAAACGTCTGTTGTTGGTCGCTCTCCAGCAGAAGTAATGTACGGTTCTTTCCTTAGAGACGTCTTTGTTCTTTATTAAACTAAACGTCTGTTGTTGGTCGCCTCCAGCAGAAGTAATGTACGGTTCTTTCCTTAGAGACGTCTTTGTTCTTTATTAAACTAAACGTCTGTTGTTGGTCGCCTCCAGCAGAAGTAATGTACGGTTCTTTCCTTAGAGACGTCTTTGTTCTTTATTAAACTAAACGTCTGTTGTTGGTCGTCTCTCCAGCAGAAGTAATGTACGGTTCTTTCCTTAGAGACGTCTTTGTTCTTTATTAAACTAAACGTCTGTTGTTGGTCTCCCAGCAGAAGTAATGTACGGTTCTTTCCTTAGAGACGTCTTTGTTCTTTATTAAACTAAACGTCTGTTGTTGGTCGTCTCCAGCAGAAGTAATGTACGGTTCTTTCCTTAGAGACGTCTTTGTTCTTTATTAAACTAAACGTCTGTTGTTGGTCGTCTCCAGCAGAAGTAATGTACGGTTCCTTCCTTAGAGACGTCTTTGTTCTTTATTAAACTAAACGTCTGTTGTTGGTCGCCTCCAGCAGAAGTAATGTACGGTTCTTTCCTTAGAGACGTCTTTGTTCTTTATTAAACTAAACGTCTGTTGTTGGTCGTCTCCAGCAGAAGTAATGTACGGTTCTTTCCATAGAGACGTCTTTGTTCTTTATTAAACTAAACGTCTGTTGTTGGTCGCCTCCAGCAGAAGTAATGTACGGTTCTTTCCTTAGAGACGTCTTTGTTCTTTATTAAACTAAACGTCTGTTGTTGGTCGGCTCTCCAGCAGAAGTAATGTACGGTTCTTTCCTTAGAGACGTCTTTGTTCTTTATTAAACTAAACGTCTGTTGTTGGTCGTCTCTACAGCAGAAGTAATGTACGGTTCTTTCCTTAGAGACGTCTTTGTTCTTTATTAAACTAAACGTCTGTTGTTGGTCGCTCTCAGCAGAAGTAATGTACGGTTCTTTCCTTAGAGACGTCTTTGTTCTTTATTAAACTAAACGTCTGTTGTTGGTCGTCTCTCCAGCAGAAGTAATGTACGGTTCTTTCCTTAGAGACGTCTTTGTTCTTTATTAAACTAAACGTCTGTTGTTGGTCGTCTCCAGCAGAAGTAATGTACGGTTCTTTCCTTAGAGACGTCTTTGTTCTTTATTAAACTAAACGTCTGTTGTTGGTCGTCTCCAGCAGAAGTAATGTACGGTTCTTTCCTTAGAGACGTCTTTGTTCTTTATTAAACTAAACGTCTGTTGTTGGTCGTCTCTCAGCAGAAGTAATGTACGGTTCTTTCCTTAGAGACGTCTTTGTTCTTTATTAAACTAAACGTCTGTTGTTGGTCGCCTCCAGCAGAAGTAATGTACGGTTCTTTCCTTAGAGACGTCTTTGTTCTTTATTAAACTAAACGTCTGTTGTTGGTCGCTCTCCAGCAGAAGTAATGTACGGTTCTTTCCTTAGAGACGTCTTTGTTCTTTATTAAACTAAACGTCTGTTGTTGGTCGTCTCCAGCAGAAGTAATGTACGGTTCTTTCCTTAGAGACGTCTTTGTTCTTTATTAAACTAAACGTCTGTTGTTGGTCGCCTCCAGCAGAAGTAATGTACGGTTCTTTCCTTAGAGACGTCGTTGTTCTTTATTAAACTAAACGTCTGTTGTTGGTCGTCTCCAGCAGAAGTAATGTACGGTTCTTTCCTTGAGACGTCTTTGTTCTTTATAAAACTAAACGTCTGTTGTTGGTCGTCTCCAGCAGAAGTAATGTACGGTTCTTTCCTTGAGACGTCTTTGTTCTTTATTAAACTAAACGTCTGTTGTTGGTCGCCTCCAGCAGAAGTAATGTACGGTTCTTTCCTTAGAGACGTCTTTGTTCTTTATTAAACTAAACGTCTGTTGTTGGTCGCCTCCAGCAGAAGTAATGTACGGTTCTTTCCTTAGAGACGTCTTTGTTCTTTATTAAACTAAACGTCTGTTGTTGGTCGTCTCCAGCAGAAGTAATGTACGGTTCTTTCCTTAGAGACGTCTTTGTTCTTTATTAAACTAAACGTCTGTTGTTGGTCGTCTCCAGCAGATGTAATGTATGGTTCTTTCCTTAGAGACGTCTTTGTTCTTTATTAAACTAAACGTCTGTTGTTGGTCGTCTCTCCAGCAGAAGTAATGTACGGTTCTTTCCTTAGAGACGCGTTTGTTCTTTATTAAACTAAACGTCTGTTGTTGGTCGTCTCTCCAGCAGAAGTAATGTACGGTTCTTTCCTTAGAGACGTCTTTGTTCTTTATTAAACTAAACGTCTGTTGTTGGTCGTCTCCAGCTGAAGTAATGTACGGTTCTTTCCTTAGAGACGTCTTTGTTCTTTATTAAACTAAACGTCTGTTGTTGGTCGTCTACAGCAGAAGTAATGTACGGTCCTTTCCTTAGAGACGTCTTTGTTCTTTATTAAACTAAACGTCTGTTGTTGGTCGTCTCTCCAGCAGAAGTAATGTACGGTTCTTTCCTTAGAGACGTCTTTGTTCTTTATTAAACTAAACGTCTGTTGTTGGTCGTCTCCAGCAGAAGTAATGTACGGTTCTTTCCTTAAAGACGTCTTTGTTCTTTATTAAACTAAACGTCTGTTGTTGGTCGTCTCTCCAGCAGAAGTAATGTACGGTTCTTTCCTTTGAGACGTCTTTGTTCTTTATTAAACTAAACGTCTGTTGTTGGTCGTCTCCAGCAGAAGTAATGTACGGTTCTTTCCTTAGAGACGTCTTTGTTCTTTATTAAACTAAACGTCTGTTGTTGGTCGTCTCTCCAGCAGAAGTAATGTACGGTTCTTTCCTTCAAGACGTCTTTGTTCTTTATTAAACTAAACGTCTGTTGTTGGTCGTCTCTACAGCAGCATGTCATTCTGTCTCCACGTGTCGATCACTCTTCTCGGCTCTCCGTCTCGCGCGCAAGTGACTTTCTTTCGTCCCGATGTGCGCGCACACGCCGGCATCCGAGCTCTGCAGCGCGCGAGCCGGAGATCGGAGTCGTGTTAACGCGACACGTAGAGACAGAATGACATGCTGCTGGAGAGACGACCAACAGCAGACGTATTGGAAGCTCATTCTGCGCATGCGTTAAAAAAAATTAACTAATGAATCCTGTAATTTAATCATAACGCATTATTTTTCACAGTACTAATATATATATATATATATACACATACATATGTGTGCGTATATATATATATACAGAAATAATATAATAATATAAACAGAAACAGAGAAGCTCCCTAAATATGAATACTGTGATCAGACGAAAATTACAGGGTGACGGGTGGAGATTCCCCCTGTTATAATAGGAGGGGAAACACTGGAGTTGATAAGCGTGTCTTCTTGTCTGATCAATACGCAACTGTGAGGTGCGCGAATGGACCGAGCGGCCAGCTGCTGATCACTCACTCAACGACCCGACGTGCACCAACAGACGGTGACACACATTTTTTGGGAGCACCGAAGACCCATTTTGACCCAGGAAAAACCCTGCAGGTGTGACCGGGTGTGACCGGGTGTGACCGGGTGTGACCGGGTGTGACCAGGTGTGACCAAGTGTGACCGGGTGTGACCGGGTTCTGGTTGTGGTCCTGCAGGTCCGGCCTAAGACCCAGATCCCCGACAGCCTCCCCCAGAGTCCGTGTGAGGAGCTGCAGCCTCTGGGCCTCCAGAGGGCCACCGCCGTGGTCAGTCCCCGGGGCCAGGGCCCCACCTTGCCCACCGCCAACAGCACCTTCAGCCCCGAGCAGCCGCCCAAAGGCACGAGCGCCGCCTCGCCGCCCGCACTGCCCCCCCACGGCCAGGCGGGGGGCGCCGGCGGCCCCGTCCAGCTGGCCTCCGCAGGGCCCGGCGTGGCGTTCGCCATCATCGCCGCCTCGCCCGCCGCCAGCAACGGGGTGTCGGCCATCAGCGAGGCCATCAAGGTGCAGGCGCTAGACATGTGGATTCATATCTATATATAAATGTACAGATATTTATTAGATATACATATCTGTACATTTATATATAAATGTTTGTTTATAAAGTTGTTCGCTTCTGAAACTTTAATGAATCCGTTCCACCAGGTGATCATCATCCAGCCTCCAGCCCCCTGCAGCATGGAGGGGGCTGGAGCTGAGGCCACGCCCACCCCAAAGTCACCCAAACCACAGAAGGAGGATGAGGACCCCGAGGTGAGAAAAGATCTATAAGAATATGTTTAGTTCTTCATTCATGTGAGGACTAACGTCTCCTCCTCCTCCTCTACAGAAGGTGGCCTTCATGGTGGCTCTGGGCCTGGTGACCACAGACCATCTGGAAGGTGCTGAGTGTTTATCATATATATATAGATCTATATATATATATATAGATCTATACACACATACTTGTGTATTATTATCAGAACGCGTCTCAACATGTTGACACTGGATGTTTTTGTGTGAGCAGAGATCCAGACGAAGAGACAGGAGAGGAAGAGGAGGAGCACGGCCAACCCGGCGTACAGCGGCCTGTTCGAGCCGGAGGTCAGAGCCCTCCTCTTCGTCCTCCTCAGTGCAGCTTGTGACTCCTCCTATTCCTCAGTGCAGCTTGTGACTCCTCCTCTTCTCCTCCTCCTCAGCGTAAGCGTCTGGCGTCTCACTACCTGAACAGCTCCCTCTTCCTGTCGGCCCGAGGTAAACACGTTAAACACGGCGAACACACGTATGACCGACTCTTCATCGCCAACGTTACCGCGCGTTGCAGCATGTGGCGTTATGCTAAGCTAACGGCTGCATGGCTTCTGCTCCCTGTGTGTCCACTAACACTCTGCTCTGTCCATCACACGCTAGACTCTGAGGATCTCTGCTGGAAGGTAGGTCACATGACGTGAGTGTGTGTGTGACATCACTGGTTTCTAAACAACATTGATTACATGTTCTTTTGTATATTTATGACTTTAATCTTGAACATTTTAAAGATGTATTTAAAAATAAATCAAATAAGACCAACAGTTGACCACAAATATAGTAGAACATGTTCTATGGAGGTAGAACACATCCTGTAGAACACATCCTGTAGAACACGTCCGTAGAACACGTCTGTAGAACACGTCTGTAGAACACGTCCGTAGAACACGTCTGTAGAACACGTCCTGTAGAACACGTCCTGTAGAACACGTCCTGTAGAACACGTCTGTAGAACACGTCTGTAGAACACGTCTGTAGAACACGTCTGTAGAACACGTCCTGTAGAGGTAGAACACGTCCTGTAGAACACGTCCTGTAGAACACGTCTGTAGAACACGTCCTGTAGAACACGTCTGTAGAACACGTCTGTAGAACACGTCCGTAGAACACGTCTGTAGAACACGTCCTGTAGAACACGTCCTGTAGAACACGTCTGTAGAACACGTCTGTAGAACACGTCTGTAGAACACGTCCTGTAGAACACGTCCTGTAGAACACGTCCTGTAGAGGTAGAACACGTCTGTAGAACACGTCCTGTAGAACACGTCCTGTAGAACACGTCCTGTAGAACACGTCCTGTAGAGGTAGAACACGTCTGTAGAACACGTCCTGTAGAACACGTCCTGTAGAACACGTCCTGTAGAACACGTCCTGTAGAACACGTCCTGTAGAACACGTCCTGTAGAGGTAGAACACGTCTGTAGAACACGTCCTGTAGAACACGTCCTGTAGAGGTAGAACACGTCTGTAGAACACGTCTGTAGAACACGTCCTGTAGAGGTAGAACACGTCCTGTAGAACACGTCCTGTAGAACACGTCCTGTAGAGGTAGAACACGTCCTGTAGAACACGTCCTGTAGAACACGTCCTGTAGAACACGTCCTGTAGAGGTAGAACACGTCTGTAGAACACGTCCTGTAGAACACGTCCTGTAGAACACGTCCTGTAGAACACGTCCTGTAGAACACGTCCTGTAGAGGTAGAACACATCTGTAGAACACGTCCTGTAGAACACGTCCTGTAGAACACGTCCTGTAGAGGTAGAACACGTCTGTAGAACACGTCCTGTAGAGGTAGAACACGTCTGTAGAACACGTCCTGTAGAACACGTCCTGTAGAACATGTCCTGTAGAGGTAGAACACGTCTGTAGAACACGTCTGTAGAACACGTCTGTAGAACACGTCTGTAGAACATGTCCTGTGGAACATGTCGGTAGAACACGTCCTGTAGAACACGTCTGTAGAACACGTCCTGTGGAACACGTCGGTAGAACACGTCTGTAGAACACGTCCTGTAGAGGTAGAACACATCCTGTAGAACACGTCGGTAGAACATGTCCTGTGGAACATGTCGGTAGAACCCGTCAGTAGAACCTGTCCCTGTGCCTCAGGAGGACGTGCAGCATGACGCCCACTGCGCCGTCTGTCAGGAGGACGGGGAGCTGCAGCCCTGCCACAACTGCCCCCGAGCCTTCCACCCAGACTGCCTGCAGCCGGCCCTCAAGACGCCCCCCCGGGGCGCCTGGTACTGCCCCAAGTGCCAGAAGAAGGTCAGAACCAGAACCAGCTGCATAGTTAGAGAGAAAAACAGAGAAAAAATATGGAGATTTTTATATAATATATATTATCTTTTTCTATATATATAAAAAGACATATTTTTTCTCTTTTTATTTATTATAAACATAATATATTTATACATTGAATTTGTGTTTCTGTTTTAATATCAATCCATAACTTTGATCTCCAGGTCCTGAATAAAGAAAACATGTCGTGGCCTCAGAACTTTGTCCAGTCCTACGTCACACACAAGACGGGTGAGAGTGTGTGTGGGTCAAAGCTGTACTAATGCACTGTGTGTGTGTGTGTGTGTGTGTGTGGGTCAAAGCTGTACTAATGCACTGTGTGTGTGTGTGTGTGTGTGTGTGTGTGTGTGGGTCAAAGCTGTACTAATGCACTGTGTGTGTGTGTGTGGGTCAAAGCTGTACTAATGCACTGTGTGTGTGTGTGTGTGTGTGTGTGTGGGTCAAAGCTGTACTAATGCACTGTGTGTGTGTGTGTGTGTGTGTGTGTGTGGGTCAAAGCTGTACTAATGCACTGTGTGTGTGTGTGGGTCAAAGCTGTACTAATGCACTGTGTGTGTGTGTGTGTGTGTGTGTGTGGGTCAAAGCTGTACTAATGCACTGTGTGTGTGTGTGTGTGTGTGTGTGGGTCAAAGCTGTACTAATGCACTGTGTGTGTGTGTGTGTGTGTGTGGGTCAAAGCTGTACTAATGCACTGTGTGTGTGTGTGTGTGTGTGTGGGTCAAAGCTGTACTAATGCACTGTGTGTGTGTGTGTGTGTGTGTGTGTGTGTGAGCAGTGCGGCAGGAGGAGAAGCGGCGGCTGCTGAGGCGGAACGTGGAGCTGAAGAAGGAATGTTCTCACCTGGAGGAACAAGACGAGAAGCTGAGCGACACGCTCAAAGTGAGGGGAGCGCTTCATTCACTCACCTCACGGCGTCACGCCGGAGAGCAAGCTGAGGCTAGTTAGCTTAGCGACAGCTAGCCTAGCATCTCCCTGTGTTTAGAGTCTATTTGCAGCTGCGTCAAACAGGGGAAGATGTTTATATATTTATAAAGACACGCACAACGGTTTTATTCATGTTGACTTAGTTCTGGAACCTTCAAAGACTTTTTCCACTTTTGTAATAGTTTGTATTTCAATAAAGTTGGTAATAAAAAAAAGACAGCTAACGTAGCAGCTAACGTAAAGTTTAAACATATTTCCCGTAGCGTTCTAGCGTAGACCTCCGGTAGTCTGGTTCTCTGGTAGTCTGGTTCTCTGGTATTCTGGTTCTCTGGTAGTCTGGTTCTCCGGTAGTCTGGTAGTCTGGTTCTCCGGTAGTCTGGTTCTCCGGTAGTCTGGTTCTCTGGTAGTCTGGTTCTCCGGTAGTCTGGTTCTCTGGTAGTCTGGTTCTCTGGCAGTCTGGTTCTCTGGTAGTCTGGTTCTCCGGTAGTCTGGTTCTCTGGTAGTCTGGTTCTCCGGTAGTCTGGTTCTCCGGTAGTCTGGTTCTCTGGTAGTCTGGTTCTCTGGTAGTCTGGTTCTCTGGTAGTCTGGTAGTCTGGTTCTCCGGTAGTCTGGTTCTCTGGTAGTCTGGTTCTCCGGTAGTCTGGTTCTCCGGTAGTCTGGTTCTCTGGTAGTCTGGTTCTCTGGTAGTGTGGTTCTCTGGTAGTGTGGTTCTCCGGCCGTGTGGTTCTCCGGCCGTGAGGTTCTGCGGTGTGGTGATGGTTCCGTGTGTCCGCAGCACTGCATGGACCTGAGGGAGCGCCTGCTGGGGCAGCAGAGAGACACTCAGGCGTCTCTGGAGCGCCTCCGGTCTCTGGTCCGCCTGATCCAACGCGACCAGCTCATCCAGGTCACCATGACGACCACCGCCTCCATCGCCGCCGCCTCCCTGCTCTCCCAGTCCTGGATCAAACCCAGCAGCGCCGCCGCCGCCGCCCCGGGCCCCTCGGCCACGCCCCCGCCGCAGAAGAGCCACGCCCACAGCCGGGACGACGGCGACTAGCCGCGGCGCCGGAGGATTCCTTTTGAACGTCTTCTGAGGAGCTGAAACAAAGAACTGAACAAAGATTTTCACACATTCAAGTATTTTTTAAACCCAACACCTACAGTGCTTACGAGATTTCTTTTTTATGTTCTTTTCTATTTATTAATGTTCTTGGCCTTAATGTATTTATTACAAAACGTTAGATTAGCGCGCCGCGGGAACACGACGACTTCCTGCGGCGGCCAGAAGACGTTGAGGTGGCGTCTTGTTCGGCGGCGAGAGAACGCAGCGGCGGCGCTAGTGTTGGCGCTAGCAGTAGCGGTATCGTCAGTGCTAGCAGTAGCGCTAGCGGTGTCGGTCGTGGCGCTAGCAGTGGTGTTAGCGTAGCGTTAGCGCCAGCGGTGGACTGATACTCCGGCGTCTCGTTCTCGATGAACAATGTTTTCGCCATAATAATAATTCAGGAACGTTTCTCCGCGTGAACTCAGACGAGCCGTCAAACAGAGAATTACTTTTCTTCAGTATTAATAGAGTTAAAGTCAAAGAAAAAGTATTTAAGATAAACTACAGACGCGTTTCCAGGGTTGAGGTTAGTATTTTCATGCCGATGCCTGTTGATCAATGGAGGTCAGAGGTCGTGTACAGAAGTCGTATTATTCTGATTATCATGCAGGAGGCTGGAACACTTCCTGTTCACGTTGGTCTTCTGCTCCACGGCAACGGACCACAATAATTACCCACAATGCCCTAGAAGACCAGAACATATCACATGAGAAAAGATTAACGGGACTTTTCTTTGAATATCAAGAGAATCGTGGAACGTGTCCAGAGCTCCTGACGATGTTCCACCTTAGAGCCTCTGGAACGAGGAGCGCGCTGGCCCTTTAAGAGGATCTGGAAACGACTGAAACGAGGAAACGGTATGAAAAAAGTTTCCGTCGAACATCCCATAATAATCATGTTGCCGTGGCAGAAGCCAAGGGGTCAAAAGGGCTCTTTGTTCCCAGCTGCACTCGAATGCCTCACCCTCCCCTTTACACCAGTATAGAAAATATGCCAAAAACCTTTTTCTTTGTTTTTGTACTGGGATCATTTTTTATTTCCTCTTCCTGCCGGTTTCATACGTCCCGCGGTTCATGAACGCCCCGCGGCGGCGACATGGTTTTATAAGTCAGTTTGTTTTTTATCCTTTGATGCACAAACACGAACAAAAGAGCGAAACGGGAGAAGATGAAAGTCCCGGAACACACGAACAATACGGGGAACCTGAATGCATCACGGTTCTGACAAGACGCTTCACTTTGAAGAGTTAAATCCTCTAAAGTTAAACCTTCAGAAGTACGACAAACACTTCACTTCTGTTCCGCTGAGCCACAAGTGCATACGTGTGTATTTATATACATAAATATACATATCAGTACTTTACCTGAACACCGAGCTGAGGGGAAGTTTGTTCAATTTCCCCTCAAATTACAAACTAATTTATTCCTTAAATAAAGTAAACTTCAGGCGGAACTTATTCAAATAAACGTCCTGGAAGTCTCCGAGATCAAAGGTTTGGGCTCGCCTCACTGAACAAGTATTTGTGTATATTTACTCTTTAAGAGCTCAAGTAACTGATGTCGCCATGGATACGAAAATAATAAACCCAACTTAAACTTCAAATAGAGGGAAGCTCCTTAAAAGTACTTCCAAATATTTTAAATATCCACCTGAGTCTCCTGCAGTTTAATGTAGTCCATATTAAACCGGAGGAGGAGGAGGTTGTAGTCACGGAGCTCCACTCGGATGTGACACTCAGAAGTACGAGACCAAAAGAACAAATCATATCTAAATGCAGACGTGTTCTCGAAGAACGTGGTCGTCGGTTCTCCACATGGTGCCGTAGAACCTGCAGATGAACCGACGGTTCCCCCGGTTCTCCGGCTCAGAGCCCGCTTGCCTTTCACAAGAATGAATCCTGATCAGAATGTGCACGCGGAACCACAGGACCCATATCAGAACCTCCTCATGCGTCTCTAGAACTCTTCTCCGGGAGAAACTGTGCAGTGCTTAAGAATCTATTTTAATACACGACACGGAACATTTTATATACTTTCATCAAGAGAACCAGAACCGGCTCTGGTTCTGCTGGTCTTGAGGAACGTGTAGGTCTAGACGTGTTTGTGTAGCTTCTTCTTTACATCAAAGGTCAACTAGTCTCACCTTTTGTACCGACTTCTTACGAAAAAACATTAAAACTACTCAAAGGTTCAGAGTGTCTGATTTCACTTGTGTGTGCCATCAATAAAGATCATCGCCGTGGCAACCGCTATGTCGTCTCTCTACGGGTCAAGGCTAATGTTCAACTTCACCTTTTATTCAGGTTTAAAAAGACTTTCAGAGGAGGTTACAGGTTATATTTACACATTTATATATACAATATATAGTTATTTAATATATAAAATATATATATATTTTATCTAGATATATAATATATCTAGATAAAATAAATATGTATGCACAGTGAATATTTAATAAACAGGCAAATAAAGTAAACACTAATCTGAAGAGAAGTCGACTCCGTCCTGAAGGGGGCGCCAGAGTCTGGGGCCCATCAATGTCATCCTGGTCTACAGGTTCAGGGGGTTACCTGTACAGGTGTGTGGCGGTCTACATGTTCAGGGGGGCAGCGGGACCCGAACACGGGGTGGAAGTGCTCCAGCAGGATCTGGGTGAACAGGTTGATCTGGTCCAGGTGCTCCAGAGGCAGCGGGCCGGCCGGCGGCCGCAGCAGACTGACCCCGAACACACAGGCCAGGCTGGAGCAGCTCATCCTGTTCTGGAGGCTGTGCTGGGACACCTGCAGGCAGAGGACTCGCGAGGTAGAGACACATCTTAACAATATATATACAAAATAAATATGATTTTTTATATATATATATACAAAAATATATGAATTATATATATATTTTATTTATGTCAAATATATTTTATATAAATTTATATAAAATATACATATATTTTTATATATATATATATATCTGATGACATGATTATTGATCTTACCAAATGGAGGAAACTCATCAGAAATTTGGTGACGATGAAATTATGTTCAGGAAGATTTTCCATCATCTGTTTACATCTGCTGACCCTCAGACTGCTCTCCACGCCTGAGACAGGAGGCTCAGTGTCAACAACAACAACAACAACAACAACAACACAGCCCCCCTCCCCCCTCACCGAGCAGCGCCTGCACCTGGCCGTAGAGCCTGAAGGTGAGCAGCGGCTCCGGCAGCTCCCTGAGGAACGTCTTGAGGACCACAGCGGGAACGTGGACGTCTGCGTAGTCGTCAAAGTTTACGGGTTTCCCTGAAGGCATCACAAACTGTGTCAACACACCGGAGCGTGATCCATCTCCACTTCCTGGCCCCTGCCGCTGAGAGAGGGAGACCCCGTTTACCCAGGTTATAGAGCCTCTGGACGTCCTTGATGATCTGGACCCGAGCCGAGCGCCTGAAGATCCCCTCGGTCCGGAGACCTGCAGCCAGAGCCGGTCCCCCAGAACCAGAACCACAGGGACTCAGAACCACATCTAGAACCTTCACATCAACTGAGGAGACGCTTAAAGAGAACCGAGCTTCAGACACGCAGCTCACCGTTCTGCGTCAGGTACGTCACCGTCTGCTGCAGCACGGGGGGGAGGGGCGCCCCGCGGCTCTTCAGCCGGATGCTGCCAACACACACGTCAACATGTAAACACGTCAACACGTAAACACATCAACACGTAAACATGTAAACACGTCAACATGTAAACACACACGTCAACATGTAAACACACACGTCAACATGTAAACACACACGTAAACATGTCAACATGTAAACATGGGGCGTTCGCTGAGCGTCGGTGAACTCACTACTGCAGACTGACTCCAAACTGCTGCGTTGGGAGGGGGGGGCGGGGAGGGGGGGTCTTCACTAGGGGGGCGGGGCCTCCTTTCTGAGCCGCTTGCAGCTTTTCATCGTGTCTGAGAAAACAACAACAACTCAGGACCACATCAGTACTCAGGTACTTTGGGACCAGGTCTCCTTTAGTCACGGGTCCTGGGGGCCCCCCCACCTGGAAGTACCTGAGCACCGCAGGAGGGATGACGAGCTGCTCGTAGTTCAGGTGTTCTCCGAGTTCCGTCAGGTAGTTCACGTACGTCAGCTTCTTCCCGAACTTTTGACTGAAGGAGAACCGTGGAGAACCGTTAGCATTGAGAGAACCTTTACCACCGATAGAGAACCTTTACCATCGATAGAGAACCTTTACCACCGATAGAGAACCTTTACCGTCGATAGAGAACCTTTACCATTGATAGAGAACCTTTACCACCGATAGAGAACCTTTACCACCGATAGAGAACCTTTACCGTCGATAGAGAACCTTTACCGCCGATAGAGAACCTTTACCGTCGATAGAGAACCTTTACCGCCGATAGAGAACCTTTACCGTCGATAGAGAACCTTTACCGTCGATAGAGAACCTTTACCGTCGATAGAGAACCTTTACCACCGAGAGAACCTTTACCATCGATAGAGAACCTTTACCATTGATAGAGAACCTTTACCGCCGATAGAGAACCTTTACCATTGATAGAGAACCTTTACCACCGATAGAGAAACTTTACCATTGATAGAGAACCTTTACCACCGATAAAGAACATTTACCATTGATAGAGAACCTTTACCATTGATAGAGAACCTTTACCGCCGATAGAGAACCTTTACCGCCGATAGAGAACCTTTACCGCCGATAGAGAACCTTTACCGTCGATAGAGAACCTTTACCGTCGATAGAGAACCTTTACCATTGATAGAGAACCTTTACCACCGATAGAGAACCTTTACCATTGATAGAGAACCTTTACCACCGATAGAGAACCTTTACCACCGATAGAGAACCTTTACCGTCGATAGAGAACCTTTACCATTGATAGAGAACCTTTACCACCGATAGAGAACCTTTAATGGAGAACCGGTCACCTGATCAGAGGTCTGAAGAGGTTCCAGACGATCCGGATGAAGTTGGTGGGGTGAACCACGTAAAGGTTCTTCAGGTTCTTCTTGTATCTGAATGTTAAAGTAAGAAGCTTCATGAATTAAAAACAGGTTCTAGAGGTTCTTTGTTCTGACGTCAGGAACCTTAAATGAACTTCAAGGCCTGGAGAACCGAAGGCTTCTCACTTCCTGTCGAACTCCTTGTGAGCTTCTCGTAACCAGGCAACCGACGGCTTGTTGCTGCTCCTCAGCCCGAAGTGGAAGTAGACCAGGATGTAGTCCATCTCCACGTACTGGTCAAGCGTGAACTTCAGGTACCTGCAGGGGGAACCGTGCAACAGGTTTATGACTGCAGGGCCACCTGGTCCACACGGTGTGTTCAGGTCCACACGGTGTGTTCAGGACCACCTGGTCCACACGGTGTGTTCAGGTCTCTCGGGGGTCCAGCTGGACTCACTCCAGCAGGCGTCGGTGGTCCAGCTGGTGAGATGGAGGCAAACAGCAGCTGCTGAAGGTGATCAGCTTCCTGCCGTACCGATCGTCACCTGGAGAGGAACCACAGTTTAGAGGTCTAGAGGTCTTCAGCTGCTGGACCTGTATGATCCAAACTGATCTGAGACCTGTATGATCCAAACTGATCTGAGACCTGTATGATCCAAACTGACCTGAGATCTGTATGATCCAAACTGACCTGAGACCTGTATGATTCCGTGTCGAGCCACGTCATAAAACGGATGAGAAGAATCAGATGATCTGCTGAGAGGAACCGACCTCTGACCTTCATCACCATCATCATCATCATCATGAAGCTCTGCCACAGAAGAGGGAAATAGATATTTATATATAAATGAATGTATTAAAAATGATATGTCATATATATATATATATAAATAAATAGACATTTATTTTTAAATACAAATATATATATATATACACATGATTCCGTATATATATTTCCTGTAACGAGGTCCTGAGGGAAGTTAAAATCAACATGTTGATAACAAAGAGGAAATGATCTTCTGACTGGAGGCCGGAAGACACACCTTCATTCTGACAACAACTAAATTTACCGTTTAAACAAAGTTGGACTGCATTTAATGCCTTATTTCAAAGTTGCCAGCTTATTAAGGAACTAACAATACCACCCTGAAAAGGTCTGGTTGTGGATCATTAAGGAGGCAGAAGGTGTTTCTATTATTCTGTCCACCCGCAGTGATGAAACTGGGGTGGACGGAATAATAGAAACAAACTGCTCAACTTTTAAGTGATGTTGTTGTTAACAGATTTAATCTGCTGCCATGGAGACAGTGATGAGTCACTCATGATGTCATGAACGAATCATCTTAAAGGAGGAAGTGAAATAAAGAATAAATACCTACTTACCTATTTCTGCCAACTGCTCCAGATCTGATGTAGAGGTCATTTCTGATGTGCGCACACACGCACACACACACACACACACACACAGTTAGCTCTAATTAGCACACCTGGTTCATTAAATCAGCGTCGCGCGCTCTGAAGCTGGTTGAATATCATATTTCACCCCTGTAGAGGCTTCTAGTCGTGTGACGTAATGTCCTCGAGGAGACCAGAAGCAGCGCGAGACGTCCGACACTCACCTGTCGCCGCGGAGAGCTCGTTACGACCCGCAGGTAGAAAGTTTATGAAACTTCTACAACAACCGAGGCTCACTGCGCATGCGCATGAGCAGTCTACGCTCCGCCTGACTAGTGTTTATTTGACCAGAAATACTACAAATTAACAGAAGAAGAAGAAGAAGAGTATTAGAAGAAGAAGAAGAAGCAGAAGAAGAGTAGTAGAAGAAGAAGAAGTAGTAGAAGAAGAAGAAGTAATAGAAGAAGAAGAAGGAGAAGAAGAAGTTCTGCATTCAGTATTTTACTTTCGTTAAAGTATTTTCATCAACATATATTATATACTGTTAATAAAAGTAAAATAAAGTAATAGTACTCCGTTATATTATATTAATGTGTCACTTTTCATTGTTCATAATTAATTAGTTGATCATATTCTGTATTAATAATGTAAATTTGTACCGATCATCTACATACCGCTGTGAGTGCTGCCCCCTGCTGGTCGCCGGTGGCGCTGCACATATCTGACTGGAGGAAACGTGTGTTTATGCAAATGAGGAGCGACGTGACCCAAATATGAAGAACCCTGAAGATGAGATCATAAGTCTGAAGATAGAACAAGACGATATAGACATGATTTAGATATGATTTAGACATAATTTAAACATGTTTTAAACATAATATAAACATAATTTAGACATAATTTAGACATTTAAACATAATTTAGACATAATTTAGATATAATTTAGACATGATTTAGCCATGATTTAGACATGATTTAGACATAATTTAGACATAATTTGGATATAATTTAGACATAATTTAGATATGATTTAGACATGATTTAAACATTTAGACATAATTTAGATATAATTTAGACATGATTTAAACATAATTTAGACATTTAGATATAATTACCTTCGCATTGAAAATGCCGGAAGGTTATGTTTTGATCGCCGTGTATTTATTTATTTATTTATTTATTTGTATGCGTGTTATTCGCAAATCTCAAAAAGTATTGAACCGAATCGCATGAAATTTGGTGGGATGATTGTTTATTATCCGGGGACCAGTTGATTAGATTTTGGGATCGATCGGGTCAAAGGTCAAAGGTCATGAACAGGTCAAAATCTTTCGCAGAACTCAGAAAGTATTGAACCGAATCGCATGAAATTTGGTGGGATGATTGTTTATTATCCGGGGACCAGTTGATTAGATTTTGGGATCGATCGGGTCAAAGGTCAAAGGTCATGAACAGGTCAAAATCTTTCGCAGAACTCAAAAAGTATTGAACCGAATCGCATTAAATTTGGTGGGATGATTGGTTATTATCCGGGGACCATTTGATTAGATTTTGGGATCAATCGGGTCAAAGGTCAAGGTCATGGAAAGGTCAAACTCTTTTTTTTACCATAGCACGATACATTTTTGTCCAATTGGCATGCAACTAATGCCAAAATGTTCATAATTCAATGCCCAATCTTGTGATATGCGAAGGTATGCGCTCTACCGAGTGCCCGTTCTAGTTTAGACATGATTTAGACATGATTTAGACATAATTTAGACATGATTTGGACATAATTTAGATATAATTTAGACATAATTTAGACATAATTTAGATATGATTTAGACATAATTTAGACATGATTTAAACATAATTTAGATATAATTTAGACATGATTTAGACATGATTTAGACATGATTTAGATATAATTTAGACAATTTAGATATAATTTAGACATAATTTAGATATGATTTAGACATAATTTAGACATGATTTAAACATAATTTAGACAATTTAGATATGATTTAAATATAATTTAAACATAATTTAGATATAATTTAGACATGATTTAGACATAATTTAGACATAATTTAGATATAATTTAGACATAATTTAGACATAATTTAGATATGATTTAGACATAATTTAGACATAATTTAGATATAAGTTAGACATAATTTAGATATGATTTAGACATAATTTAGACATGATTTAAACATAATTTAAACATAATTTAGACATAATTACCTTCGCATTGAAAATGCCGGAAGGTTATGTTTTGATCGCTGTGTATTTATTTATTTATTTATTTATTTGTATGCGTGTTATTCGCAAAACTCAAAAAGTATTGAACCGAATCGCATGAAATTTGGTGGGATGATTGTTTATTATCCGGGGACCAGTTGATTAGATTTTGGGATCGATCGGGTCAAAGGTCAAGGTCAAAGGTCATGAACAGGTCCAAATCTTTCGCAGAACTCAAAAAGTATTGAACCGAATCGCATGAAATTTGGTGGGATGATTGTTTATTATCCGGGGACCAGTTGATTCGATTCTGGGATCGATTGGGTCAAAGGTCAAGATCAAAGGTCATGAACAGGTCAAATCTTCTTGAATCACATGGAATTTGGTGGGATGATTGGTTATTATCCGGGGACCATTTGATTAGATTTTGGGATCAATCGGGTCAAAGGTCAAGGTCAAGGTCATGGAAAGGTCAAAATCTTTTTTTTTACCATAGCACGATACATTTTTGTCCAATTGGCATGCAACTAATGCCAAAATGTTCATAATTCAATGCCCAATCGTGTGATATGCGAAGGTATGCGCTCTACCGAGTGCCCGTTCTAGTTTAGATATGATTTAAACATAATTTAAACATAATTTAGACATAATTTAGACATAATTTAGACATGATTTAGACATGATTTAGACATAATTTGGACAAGATTTAGACATAATTTAGACATAATTTAGACGTGACTTCGACATGATTTAGACATAATTTAGATATGATTTAAACATAATTTAGACATAATTTAGACATAATTTAGACATGATTTAGACATAATTTAGACATGACTTCGACATGATTTAGACATAATTTAGACATAATTTAGACATGACTTCGACATGATTTAAACCGGATTTCGACATGATTCCACATGATGAAGCCTGCGGGGGCAGCAGAGAGCTAAGTGCTGTTGGATGCTCAGAGGGCTCAGTGACCTCTGCAGTGGACAGACATCCACATACAGACCATAATAACCTGAGAGGTGTTTTCCCCTCACAGACCAGTTCCCTTGTGGAGGTGCATGGTCCTCAGGGGAGGAAGAGGACGATTCAAGAGGTCACATGACCGGGTCAATTAATCAATTAACATAAGAACCAATTAATAAATGGACCAATTTATTTGTCTATTAATAAGTGACCTGAAGACACACTGCACCATAACAACACTGACACATTAACATCACACACACAGACACAACACACTCACGCACTCACACACACATAATGGCTCACGCCCATTTAAAGGCATCGCTTTGATTTATGGGAAACATTTTGTATTTATATATATATATGTATATATACATATATATATTTATATATATATATAAATACATATATATGTATATATATATATTTATATAAATATATATATATGTATTTATATTAGGGCTGTCAATCGATTAAAAAAAAGTAACTAATTAATCGCACATTTTGAAATTAAAATCGCAATTAAAAGTTAAAAGTTAAAAGTTCATTCTTTTTAAAGACCAAACTTCACACAGAGCTGTGTTTTCAAAGAGGCTCCTACCTATAAAGTGCCAGCGAGGGATTTAATATTGTGGATGATAAATTGTTTCTTCAGTGAAACATCAGATTAGTAAAAAAAAAGAAGTATATTGAGACCCCATTGGTCCTGTCATCTTTACCACTGAACAGCAGAACCAGTGGCCTTGGTGACTGACTGACATTCACATATGTCACGTTAACCCTCTGGAGGCTGGGGGCATTTTATACATTTTACACAAACATGTAAATTCACCTTTTAAAGGCGTTTGCATATGACACACCCCCACGTGTTATACATCAAACATTCCAGAACAATCTCAGCTCTATTCAATGAGGCTCAGTTGTCCTGGTGCCGTGTTCTCTGCTCTCTGACTGACAGGCTGCTAATGAGCCTCACCTGTGAGGTGGGAGGTCCTTTGTGATTTACTGAGTGTTCATTGGTTGTTTTTTCCCCAAAATGTTGACAGACAAACGGATTGACCAATCACGTTGAAGGTTTCGTGTGACGAGTTCTTTCCGCGCCGCGTCCCCCGACACGTCGCCCCTCCGTTCCTCTGTGTCTCAGAGGGGGAGACGGAGGAAGGAGGAGCAGGAGGAAACCCGACTGATTCATCCACGAGTTAAACTGATTAATGCTCCTTATTTTCGCGGAGAAATAATTGTTTTAAAAACGGAAACAGTGTTAAACCATACTGCCGCGGTTTGACACTTGGTTTGAGTGTAAAAACTTCAACGAACACCGGAAGTAAACAAAGTTGCGTTAATTGCGTTAAAATATTTTAGTGCGTTAACGTGGCCAAATTAATCGCATAGATTAACGCGTTAACGCTGACAGCCCTAATTTATATATTTATATATGTATTTATATATACATATATATATAAATACATATATATATGTATTCATATATATATGTATATATTAGTGCTGTGAAAAATAACGCGTTAACTCAGTTAATTAAATTACAGGTTTAACTAGTTTTTTTTTTTGTAACGCATTTAACGCATGCGCAGAATGAGCTTCCAGTCCGTCTGTTGTTGGTCGTCTCTCCAGCAGCGTGTCATTCTGTCTCTAGTGTCGCGTTAACACGACTCAGAGCTCCGTCTCGCGCGCCGCAGAGCTCGGATGCCGGCGTGTGCGCGCACATCGGGACGAAAGAAAGTCACTTGTCAACAAAGTCAACAACTCTTCTCTCGGCTCGCGCAGCAGAGCTCCGATGCTGGTGCGCGCACTGGTGAGCAATGCAGGGCTCTCAAGTGTCACGCATTGAGCGTGAGACTCACGCATTTCGGTCTTAACTCACGCACTCCCGCCACACATCGTATTTCTCACGCTGAAAAAAACTCTCGGCTCTTTAATGTTTTAATGCAGGGGTGCTCAATATGTCGATCGCGGTCGCCGCAGAGCTTCGATGCCGGCGCGCGAGCCGAGAATTGTTGACGGGGGTAGACGCAAAATACAGGGTGACGGGTGGAGATTTCCCCTGTTATAATAGGAGGGGAAACACTGGAGTTGATAAGCGTGTCTTCTTGTCTGATCAATACGCAACTGTGAGGTGCGCGAATGGATCGAGTGGCCAGCTGCTGATCACTCACTTAATGAATATTTTGGAGCACCGAAGACCCATTTTGACCCAAGAAAAACCCTGAATGTATATATGTGATTAATCATGATTAATCCACAGAAACCTGGGATTAATCTGATTAAAAATTTTAATCATTTCACAGCCCTAGTATATATACATATATTTATATATATATAAATACATATATATTTATATATACATATGTATTTATATATATATAATATATCTATAAATACATATATATATATATGTATTTATTTATATATATATGTATTTATATATATATATGTATCCCCCCTTAGAGACCAGCAGGTGAACGAAAGGCGGAGGCATTGACCTTTGACCTTGAACATCAGTCATGCTGCGTCCCCGAGGAGGCTCAATAGAGACCCCACTCGGCTCCTCTGACAGCGCCTGATGATGGTCCTGATGGGGGTCCTGATGATTGTCCTGATGGGGGTCCTGATGATGGTCCTGATGGGGGTCCTGATGATGGTCCTGATGGGGGTCCTGATGGGGGTCCTGATGGGGGATCACAGTCCGTGTAGAAGGACGCATCATCTATCAAAACCACCGGAGGGCCTCCATCAGAGGAGGATTCACTTGAGTCCTGGTCCTCTACAAGACCTCCACCAGACCCAGTGATGGTCCTAGATCGGCAGCTCGGCCAATCAGAAGCCGTCCTTGCCGCAACGACCGTGAAACGTTTGCTCGCTGCCGTAGACTCACGTTCACATTTAACTCAAGTGGTTGTTGACAGGCTGACGGTCTCCCACACAACACACTTTATTTATTGTTTATATTATTTGGTATATGATGTTTTTTAACATGTTTATTTTTTCTTCATCTTTTTTTTCCATCTAAAAATGTTAAGAGGGGCGGCGCCCTAGCCTCTATGGACGCACCGCCACTGGTACAGACGGATAGACTTCTATACAACCAGAGGAGTCTCCCCCTGGTGGTCAGGAGAGAGAATGCAGTGTTTCCCCCTAATTGAAACCAAAGCGGTGTGAACACACCTTCCTTATCTTCGGGGCGTCGTGCTGCAGCTGTCGGTCAGACGCTCTCACGGTGGGCGGTTCCTGACCTTTGACCTCCAGGCCGGGTTCTTCTTCATGGGAGTGGCTCGGTGGTAAAAATAGCCCCGCTGACCAATGAGAGCCGCCCCTCGCCTCCCGCCACCTGCTCGCCCTCCGCTTTGTGAGTGCTGGTTTCCTGGCAACCAGCATTCCTACAATATGAGGATAGTGTCCTGGTTTTTAAAGGGATTTAAATTACCCATGATGCATCAGTAGTTCTCCTTGCTCCGTCGCCTGCTGCTGACCCGTCTGTCCTGTTCCCTCCTCGACCTGCAGGACGTGTTGCTGTGTTCACATGTTGTTGTTGTTGTTGTTGTCGCCATCTGTCCTCCTGCATGAGGCCTGATGGGGACGGGGGCCTCTAGGTCGGCCCCTGATCCCTGAGTCCACCTGTGTGTTCCCTCTCCTGACCACCAGGGGGCGACTCCTCTGGTTGTATAGAAGTCTGCACGTGTCTGTAATATGAAGCAGGTCTCCACCTGCAGTAATCAACCTGAGTGTGTGTGTGTGAGTGTGTGTGTGAGAGTGTGTGTGGAGGCCATAAACATGTCTCTCCTCCTCCCTCCTTGTCATGTGATGATATTAAAGTAACATTATGTAACAATTGTACCTTAAAATAACAGCTTGAAAAAAATTGTGCCGCTACAATGACTTTTAATATGGCGATTTGCGGCTCCGCCATCGGGGGTCTGTGGGGAAATAACTCCGCTATGTAGGATTCTGGAGCCGCCCGCTCCGGGGCGGATGGACTTCAACCTGCTTTCTGGCAGTGATTACGCAATGTCATATAGTGCCACTCCACGCCCGCAGCTCCAGTATAAGGGGAGCTTTTTTATGTAGCTTTTTGGTGTTGTCAACAATATTGTATTCGATCACACGTACTCCACACTCAAACATTTAGAAAACAACGTATATAGGCTGAAAACGGGATCGATATTTCATCTAAACTAAATGTTGTCATTCTTTTGGTTATGTTAGCATTCATCTCCGTATCACAATGATAAAACTATGCAGTCATATTTATGTAAAATCTTTGAATATTCTTAGCTTATCGGTTGACATCATTTCTTGGTTTCTGACTTCGTCTGGTCATCAATACAAGTGTATGCAAGGCTGCATCTATCGTAACTGGGTATTTACGACACTGAAGTAAACGTTATATACCTCCAAAACTGAAGGGGCGCTAAAAGGGAAAAACTACATTATGGGGATTTAAAGGAGGTGGAGATGTTTCATGAGAGGCTCCTGCAGCTCACTCCTCTTCTTCATTCCTCTTCTTCACTCCTCTTCTTCACTCTTCATGTTCACTCCTCTTGTTCACTCCTCTTCTTCACTCTTCATGTTCACTCCTCTTCTTCCCTCTTCTTCTTCACTCCTCTTCTTCACTCCTCTTGTTCACTCTTCTTCTTCACTCCTCTTGTTCACTCTTCTTCTTCACTCCTCTTCTTCACCCTTCATGTTCACTCCTCTTCTTCACTCTTCTTCTTCACTCCTCTTGTTCACTCTTCTTCTTCACTCTTCTTCATCACTCTTCTCCATCACTCTTCTTCATCACTCTTCTCCATCACTCTTCTTCATCACTCTTCTCCATCACTCTTCTTCATCACTCTTCTTCATCACTCTTCTCCATCACTCTTCTTCACTCTTCTTCATCACTCCTCTTCTTCACTCTTCTTCTTCACTCCTCCTGCTCACTCCTCTTCTTCACTCCTCTTCTTCACTCCTCTTCTTCACTCCACTCAGGAAGCGGCTGGTCCTTCATGAGTCAACGCAGCTTCTTCTTCTGTGGTTTTATGAAGCATGAATTATGAGCCTGACGTTGTTCCTCATGGTCCAATAGTCTGAAGGTCTGGAGGACTTCTTGTTCTTGTTCTTCTTCTTGTTCTTCTTCTTCTTCTTCTTCTCTCCACCTCCTCCTCCTCCTCCTCCTCCTCCGTTTCATGGGAAAATAAACTTTTCCTGCGGCCCTGAGAGGAATTCTGCTATTTTAGGAAAACACGTCAAGACTTGAGCTGCAGCCAGGAACTCTTCATCATCTTCTTCATCATCACCATCATCATCATCATCTTCATCATCTTCCTCTCTCTCGACCAGTTGCAGATCGAGCCCAACTTGTGGAGCCGCGCCGCGTTCAGGCTCCGGCGGCTGCCGCGGGTATCCTCCGTTTCCCCTGCGGAGCCTGAACGTCACATGTCTCGCGCGTTGCACGTGCTTACGCCTTAAAACTGCCTCCGTGACATGCGCGTGCACACATGTCCCCGTTAACGGCAGCTCGTGGTCACCTTGAGCAACAGGTTCATTACGCACGCGCACGGCGTTCCGAGGCTCATGTGCACGCGTGTTGTCAAAGAGCGGATTAGATTCATAAGGAGCACACACACACGAGCCTGCTTAAGATGCAGTGACCGTCCGGAGCGGCGCGTGGACGGGAAGGTGAGCGCGTGGTGGTGGTGTGTGTGTGTGTGTGTGTGCACTCAAAGAAATGACTCATTGGATGAACTCAATTAAATTGTTGGCAGGTTTTCCATCTAATAATTATATGCAACTCCAACTCAAATTTCGCACATCAGTGCAATACAATGTAATTAAGTTAGTCCAACTCATTTGTATCAAATACATCTAAAACTAGAATGGGTACTCGGTAGAGTGCATACCTTCGCATATCACAAGATTGGGCATTGAATTATGAACATTTTGGCATTAGTTGCATGCCAATTGGACAAAACAATCATCCCACCAAATTTCATGCGATTCGGTCAATACTTTTTTTGAGTTGACGCGAATAACACATATACAATAAATAAATAAATAAATCGATCGATCCCAAAATCAATCAACTGGTCCCTAATCTAATGCAATCATCCAAAAATCAAAATTCATTCGTTCAATACTTTTTTTTTTTTTTAATAACAAAAAACATAAATAAATATAAATAAAATAATACATAACCGATACCGCAACATATCACAAGATTGGGAATTGAATTATGAACATTTTGGCATTAGTTGCATGCCAATTGGACAAAATGTATCGTGCTATGGTAAAAAGGAGTTTGACCTTTCCATGACCTTGACCTTTGACCCGATTGATCCCAAAATCTAATCAAATGGTCCCCGGATAATAAACAATCATCCCACCAAATTTCATGCGATTCAAGAACATTTTGACCTGTTCATGACCTTTGACCTTGACCTTTGACCCGATCGATCCCAAAATCTAATCAACTGGTCCCCGGATAATAAACAATCATCCCACCAAATTTCATGCGATTCGGTTCAATACTTTTTGAGTTCTGCGAAAGATTTTGACCTGTTCATGACCTTTGACCCGATCGATCCCAAAATCTAATCAACTGGTCCCCGGATAATAAACAATCATCCCACCAAATTTCATGCGATTCGGTTCAATACTTTTTGAGTTCTGCGAAAGATTTTGACCTGTTCATGACCTTTGACCTTTGACCCGATCGATCCCAACATCGAATCAACTGGTCCCCGGATAATAAACAATCATCCCACCAAATTTCATGCGATTCGGTTCAATACTTTTTGAGTTTTGCGAATAACACGCATACAAATAAATAAATAAATAAATACACGGCGATCAAAACATAACCTTCCGCATTTTCAATGCAAAGGTAACTAACTAAAAAAATATGCAAACTCCACACAGAAGGAACACCCCGAGTGGTAATTGAACCCACGGCCCTCTGGCTGTGAGGCGACAGTGCTAGCCACTACACCACCGTACAGCCCTGAAAGTGTAAACAACTGATTTTCAGCTGGCGCATGCGCAAAGGGTAGTCCTCAATGAAACACATTTATTTTGAGTTGATATGCACACCATCTAACCTAAATAAATCTAATAAATGAAAGTATTCATACATTTTGTGTTACACCCAAATATAAATATCTATTTTTGTAATTGATTTATTTAAATGTATCAAACAATATTTAAATGTGTCACCTCTAAGAAGGGCTTGAATCGTTTTTTTGAGTGTGGCCGCGTGTGACGCGCACGACCCGGAGCGAGTCCGGGACCAGGACCAGGACCAGGACTGCTGCGAGCGGCTGGTGGTCAACATCTCAGGGCTGCGCTTCGAGACCCAGCTGAAGACCCTGGCCCAGTTCCCCGGCTCGCTGCTGGGGGACCCCACGAAGAGGATGCGCTTCTTCGACCCGCTCCGGAACGAGTACTTCTTCGACCGGAACCGACCCAGCTTCGACGCCATCCTGTACTACTACCAGTCCGGGGGGCGGCTCCGGAGACCCGTCCACATGCCCGTGGACATCTTCATGGAGGAGATCAAGTTCTACGAGCTGGGGGAGGACGTGGTGGAGCATTTCAAGGAGGACGAGGGCTTCATCCAGGAGGAGCAGCGCGCGCTGCCGTAGCGGGACTTCCAGCGCCAGGTCTGGCTCCTGTTCGAGTACCCGGAGAGCTCCGGACCGGCCCGGGCCATCGCCATCGTGTCCGTGCTGGTCATTCCCATCTCCATCGTCATCTTCTGCCTGGAGACGCGCGCGCACAGGAGCCGAACCCCTTCACGGACCCGTTCTTCATCGTGGAGACCTTGTGCATCATCTGGTTCTCCTTCGAGCTGCTTGTCCGGTTCCTCGCGTGCCCGAGCAAGCCCGCGTTCTTCAAGAACCTCATGAACTCCATCGACATCGTGGCATCATGCCGTACTTCATCACGCTGGGCCTGGAGCTGGCGGAGCAGCAGAACGGCCAGCAGGCCACGTCGCTGGCCATCCTGCGCGTCATCCGCCTGGTGCGGGTCTTCCGGATCTTCAAGCTGTCGCGGCACTCCAAGGGGCTCCAGATCCTCGGGCAGACCCTCAAGGCCAGCATGCGGGAGCTGGGCCTGCTCATCTTCTTCCTCTTCATCGGAGTCATCCTCTTCTCCAGCGCCGCCGAGACCGACGACCCGGACTCGGGGTTCTCCAGCATCCCGGACGCGTTCTGGTGGGCCGTGGTCTCCATGACGACGGTGGGCTACGGGGACATGTGCCCGGTGACCATCGGGGGGAAGGTGGTGGGCTCGCTGTGCGCCATCGCCGGCGTGCTCACCATCGCGCTGCCGGTGCCGGTCATCGTGTCCAACTTCAACTACTTCTACCACCGCGAGACGGAGGGCGAGGAGCAGTTCCGGTACACGCACGTGACCTGCGGCCTGCAGCCACGGTTCGGGGGCAGCAAGCTGTCCCTGAACCAGTCCGAGGACCCGGACTCCTTCAAGTTCACCAACTACAGCCCGCGCCACGCGCACACCGACGTGTAACCATGGACGGATTAAGAAACCACGGGCCCCTGGGCCTGGACGTGTCAAGGCCCCCCCCCCCCACCCGCAAAAAAATAAATAACAATTTACATCTTTTTTTTTTTTTAAACATCGCTAACAAAACAGTCCGTATGGAACAGGGGCCCCTAAGCTCATGGGCCCCTGGGCTTAGGGGCCCCCTGAGCTCATGGGCCCCTGGTGCCGGTAGGCTCGTTCGGTAATCCATCCCTCAGTAGGACTATTGGGGCCCTGTTACTGACATGAATGACTTCAGCCCAGCATATACCGGCTACGGCGCATCGTGTCATATCATCATATTCATATCAATACAATGTTAATCACAGCGACGTCACGCGAGGAGGCTCAGGCCCAGGGGCCCCCTGAGCTCATGGGCCCCTGGGCCTGGGCCCGGTAGGCCCCTTGGTTAATCCATCCCTGCGTGTAACCCCCAGGACCCGCCTCCATCACAGGACCCGGTCTTCCGTTACGCGCCGCGGGAGAGGATCAGCACCTTATCACCTTTATGATCAATAATAATAATTATCTGAGTAACTTATTGCCGACATTAGAATCATAATTATGCAGATTTAAAGTTTATATTTTCTTTTTCCCCCTGTGTAAAGCAGAGAGAGGACCAATGAAACACACACATACACGCACACGCACACAAATACGCGCTCACGCAGGCGCGCACGCGCACAGAGAGCAGTCGGCTGAAGGACATTCCGCTCCGATGAAACTCTTTCTATGAATCAGATGATTTTGTATTATCTTGTTGCTTCCTGAACCGGCAGCGCCACCTTGTGGAGGGGGAGGAGCCCTGCAGCTCTCCACATGGGTCCTGTTGCTATAGCAACCACCCAGACTTCTCTTGTCTTGTCTGCCCCGAGGAGCCGAGGAGCCCACCATGTTGTGGACGCCTCCGTGTTGTTCACCAGCTGAAGCTGTTCAACAGACGTCACGTGACCACTTGATCTCTGACGTCACACAGAGACGTGGTGGCGTTGAACGTGGAGCAGAAACACATTACAGCCCAGTGAGGAAGAAGGAAGAGAAACAGATGTTGAATGTTTTTTCTGATGCAATATTTATATTTATTTATTTCATGTTTATTTTGTCCACCAGCCAAGTTTACAAGCATTATCACAAAACGTGTTTTTTAATAACATTTGTTTTCCAACGTTCTGACGTTAGTACTTTAAATACAACAATCAGTTGAGACATTTCATCCTGATGCTTATTAATCAAACTGATCAGTTATTGATTGATCAGTGAAACAACGAGTTGAAACTCACATGGAAGGAAACAGAGAGACTGTTGGATTATCAGAGGAGGATTGTGGAGACCTGGTGGAGATCTCGTGGAGGTCTAATGGAGGTCTGGTGGAGTTTACCTGCTGAGTCATCGACCAACAGATTCACAACACCGGAGTGCTGGTCACACTGAGAGGTGAGTTTTGGTATTATATATATATATATTTATTTATATATATATATATATATTATATGATTTATTTTTAATAAAATAACAATATAACAATATATATATATTATATTATTTATTTTTAATAAAATAACAATAACAATATATATTGTTATTTTATAATAAATAAATAATATAATATATATATATATATAATTTAATTTGATTACATTATTTTCCAGAAAACAGGTGGAGTTAAATAACAAAATAACAAGAGTCTCCTTTTGAAATGTTCCTGGTTCTCTCAGGCTGCAGTTCAGCTCGCAGCCTGCAGGGGGCAGCAGCGGCTGCAGGAGCTCTGGGATCAATTCAGAACTCAGAAATGTTCTCAAATAATAAACTGCTATTACAGAGATGTAAGAAATAAGATACACGATATTATATATGTATTCATACCGTGAAATGTATATAACTTTAATATATATAATACCATAAATAACATATATAATATCGTATATAATATATATATATATATTGTGTATAATATATATATACATATATATATATATATATATACTGTATAATATCGTATAATATATATATATGTATAATATTGTATATAATATGTATATAATATCGTTTAATATTGTATATCATATATATATATATACACTACCGTTCAAAAGTTTGGGGTCACTTAGAAATGTCTTTATTTTTCAAAGAAAAGCACAGTTTTTTCAATAAAGATAACATTAATCTGAAATACACTCTATACATTGTTAATGTGGTAAATGACTATTCTAGGTGGAAACGTCTGGTTTCTAATGACATATCTCCAGGTGTATAGAGGCCCATTTCCATCAACAATCACTCCAGTGTTCTAATGGTACATTGTGTTTGCTAATCGCCTTAGAAGACTAATGTCTGATTAGAAAACCCGTGCAATTATGTTAGCACAGCTGAAAACAGTTATGCTGGTGATATAAGCTATACAACTGGCCTTCCTTTGAGCTTGAAGTTTGAAGAACAAAATGAATACTTCAAATATTAATCATTATTTCTAACCTTGTCAATGTCTTGACTATATTTTCAATTCATTTGATAAATAAAAGTGAGTTTTCATGGAAGACACGAAATTGTCTGGATGACCCCAAACTTTTGAACGGTAGTGTATATATTTTGTATAATATATATATAATATTGTACTCACTAACGAGGACTCACTAAGATCATGAGATGAAAACATGTTTCAGAATTCAAGAAGTTATGAGACTTAAATAATGAAAGATTAATAATAAAAGAAATAACTCAATATATAAGAATGTGTCATGTTGTGGTTCAGAGGCATCACAGGACACGGAGCAGGTCAGAGGTCAGAGGTCAGCGTTACTCAAAGGCCCGATGTCACTTGCACTTAACCAGTTACAGCGGCAATTAACCACCGTGGCATCACGGAGAGGTGGGGTTGTTGTTGTTGTATCTACTGCTGGAGAATTTAAAAAAAATTCAATATGAAAAATATAATATATAAAATATAAAATGAAAAATGAAAAATGGAAAAAAAGGAAGAATAAAAAAAAGAAAAATAATAATATTGAATAATGAAAGAATATATTTCTATACATAAATAAATGAAGAATGAATTCTTTTAAATAAAATTTAATAATGAAAAACTAACAAAATTAAATAAAAAAACGAAAAACGAAAGAAGAAAAAAATGAAAAATTTAGAATATATATATATTTTTTAAATATATATATTGATATAACACAATACTAATCATAACTAAGTTGTGTATAATAATAAAAAAGTAGAACATGAATAATAATAATTAAAAAAAAGAAATATATACTTGAAAAAAAAATCTAAATTAAGAATGAAAATATATATATATATATATATTCTTTATATACAAATATATATAATATATATATATATAACACAATACTCATCATAACTAAGTGTATAGCAGCTTGTTTTGTGTCTTTTATTAATCTTTCAGTTTCTGAATGTAAAGAATTAAACTTTGATTTTTCCTCTTCATCTTCCAGGTGAAGAAAGATGAGCACCTCCTTTTCCTCCTCCTCCTGGTTCTTCTTCCTCCTGGTTTCTCCTGCTCCTCCTCTGGTGAAGAGGAGAGCTTCAGTGAGGTAGACGTCGCTCCACATGTATAATAACTAATAGAGATCATAGCCTGTAGTGCATGTTTGGACTCACCCAGAACAACAACAACAACAACAACAACAACAATGACAACAACAACAGCTCATCACTACTTCAGTTTAAATCTATATTTTTAAGTATCTTTGTGTTTTATAAGGAATCGTTTAATTGTTTTGTGGATTTTTTTTACATTTCTAACGTGTGTTTTTATTTATTTATTCTTCATTTATTTTGTTCAGTAGAAACAAAATGAAACAATAAATAAATAAAATGTTTGTTTGGGGGAAAAAGACCAAAAACTAAAGTGATCAGAATGTATTGATCGCCCTCGTTATGGATCCAAAGAACCATGTGTCAAACACAAATATAACTTAAGATACTTGTATATAACTTTTTTATATAAGATACTTATGTATAAGTTATATACAAGATACTTAGAAATAAAAGCATATTCATTAACTGACCAGCTGGATTAATTTTTGCACATTTTAATTTATTGGTGAAGTGGATCAGAAGTGAGTGAATGTTTAAGGCAATGAAATAGAAAGTACGAGTTCTTCCGTTGGTCAAATGTCTCAGATAAATAAATAAATAAGGGACATAAATGTCCCGGAGCTACGCTATGCTAACAGTCTTTGTGCTAAGCTAACAGTTTCCATCTGTGGCCAGTCTTTGTGCTAAGCTAGGCTAAAGGCAAACTGTTCTCTTCTGACTGAAGATGAACATGAAGCGTCGTGAGCCTCCAGGAGACTCCAGACTCTCAGTGTGTGGTTCAGCAGACGTAGAACAGCCCAGAGGGTTCTGTCTGGTTCTGTCTGAAGAGTGTGGGTCACAGTGACCCGGTCAGTCAGGCTGGAGGCTGGAGGTCACTTCCTGTCTCGTCTGCGTTTCCATGTCAACATCAGAGGGAACGCAGCCCTGTGATTGGTTACCGTGGGAACGTAAACACTTATTTGTCGTATCTTTTTATTTCCACTCTTTGTTTATTTGACAATTTTCAACTGTGATCTATTTTTGATAAAATAAATATTTTATTCTCATCAGTTTCAATCTTCATGTGTTTCAGATAAAGATCCTCAGAACACTTTGTTGGTCCTCTTGTTCCTGTGTGTGTGTGTGTGTGTACATGTGTGTGTACATGTGTGTGTACATGTGTGTGTACATGTGTGTGCGTACATGTGTGTGTGTGTGTACATGTGTGTGTACATGTGTGTGTGTGTACATGTGTGTGTTTGTACATGTGTGTATATATTATATTAATTATAGTATATGTCCTGCTCATCTCTCTTTATATTGATTGTATATTTATGTATTTAGCATCATATCTGAATGTTTCTCCGTCGAACATAAAGAATGAATATTTACCTGAATCCATAAACTTGAACACATAATTGTTTTTTTATTGGTCCAAATAGTTTAATCTGTTTTATATCTTATATCTTATAATACTGAGAATGAAGCTAATGTGTCCATTTATTTGTGGCTATTTGTAATCATAAAAGAGAAGATTAAAAAAGATAATAAACAATATCTGTTGTCCAGTAAACATGTATTTGTTTTGGAAATAATGTAACGTGAAGTTATTAAGTTATTAATAATGAATTATGAACAGAAGAACATCATATAAAGACATTAATGATGTTAAGGTGCTCATATAAAGACATTAATGATGTTAAGGTGCTCATATATAGACATTAATGATGTTAGGGTGCTCATATAAAGACATTAATGATGTTAAGGTGCTCATATAAAGACATTAATGATGTTAAGGTGCTCATATAAAGACATTAATGATGTTAAGGTGCTCATATAAAGACATTAATGATGTTAGGGTGCTCATATAAAGACATTAATGATGTTAAGGTGCTCATATAAAGACATTAATGATGTTAGGGTGCTCATATAAAGACATTAATGATGTTAAGGTGCTTATATAAAGACATTAATGATGTTAGGGTGCTCATATAAAGACATTAATGATGTTAGGGTGCTCATATAAAGACATTAATGATGTTAATGTGCTCATATATAGACATTAATGATGTTAGGGTGCTCATATAAAGACATTAATGATGTTAAGGTGCTCATATAAAGACATTAATGATGTTAAGGTGCTCAAATAAAGACATTAATGATGTTAGGGTGCTCATAAAGACATTAATGATGTTAAGGTGCTCATATAAAGACATTAATGATGTTAAGGTGCTCATATAAAGACATTAATGATGTTAAGGTGCTCATATATAGACATTAATGATGTTAGGGTGCTCATATAAAGACATTAATGATGTTAGGGTGCTCATATAAAGACATTAATGATGTTAAGGTGCTCATAAAAGACATTAATGATGTTAAGGTGCTCATATATAGACATTAATGATGTTAGGGTGCTCATATAAAGACATTAATGATGTTAGGGTGCTCATATAAAGACATTAATGATGTTAAGGTGCTCATATAAAGACATTAATGATGTTAGGGTGCTCATATAAAGACATTAATGATGTTAAGGTGCTCATATAAAGACATTAATGATGTTAAGGTGCTCATATATAGACATTAATGATGTTAGGGTGCTCATATAAAGACAATAATGATGTTAAGGTGCTCATATATAGACATTAATGATGTTAGGGTGCTCATATAAAGACATTAATGATGTTAAGGTGCTCATATAAAGACATTAATGATGTTAAGGTGCTCATATATAGACATTAATGATGTTAGGGTGCTCATATATAGACATTAATGATGTTAGGGTGCTCATATAAAGACATTAATGATGTTAAGGTGCTCATATAGACATTAATGATGTTAAGGTGCTCATATATAGACATTAATGATGTTAGGGTGCTCATATAAAGACATTAATGATGTTAAGGTGCTCATATATAGACATTAATGATGTTAGGGTGCTCATATAAAGACATTAATGATGTTAAGGTGCTCATATATAGACATTAATGATGTTAGGGTGCTCATATAAAGACATTAATGATGTTAAGGTGCTCATATAAAGACAATGATGTTAGGGTGCTCATATAAAGACATTAATGATGTTAAGGTGCTCATATAAAGACATTAATGATGTTAGGGTGCTCATATAAAGACATTAATGACGTATATTTATTGGGAGACCGTGCCGCCCCTCTGGGTGGGTAGTGGTGCAGACTGACAGACCTTCAGCCAGAAACCTCAAAGAAAGAGGAGCGTTCTAAAAATAGCTCACACACACACACACACACACACGCACACACACACACATGATGCATGCTGGGATTCCCTGAAGGTGATGAAATCAACACGTGGAGGAGCAGAACATGTTTGAGATTTTTGTTCATTAATTTTTATTTCTGAATGTTTATTTTGCAGACATTAATATATATATATATATATATATATTATTGGTCTTGAAGGTCACACTCTTTTCCCAGCATGCTATCGGGCTTATAAATAGCTCTGGACGGAGAGGGGGGGGGTCATTATGTAAGTGTCACGACTCAAAAAGCAGGACCCAAATGCCGACATTACTGCACAAACTAATATTTAATTCCAAAAATCACAGACCAGACCAGACCAGACAGGAACGACAAAAACGCGGACCAAACAGTACGAAGCCACACTGGGAATGAGGCGAACAGGGTTTACATACACAGGCAGGAAGAGGTGATTGGACAACGGGGAACGAGACACAGGTGGACACAATGAGGGCGGGGCCAGCAATCACATAGAAGGAAACAATCAGGGCCAGGGCAGCCAATCACAGGGAGACAGACGACACAAGGACTTCAAAACAAGGCACAAAACGAGACACAAACTCCAGATCATGACAGTAAGCTTCCTGTGTGTTTATGAATGGGGGGGTACTCATTCATATCCTCACTGCAGCTGCTGTTCACTCTTCACTGAACATGTTGAGATTTTACATGAAGAAGATACAAATAGTCCAGTTATCTAAAACTCTATTAATACACAAGTTATTATTAGTTATGACTCTGTGGACTAAAGCGGCCATGTTGTCTGTTTACGTTCATGAGCGTCATTTAGAGGGGCGTGTCTTCATAAACACACACACATACATATATACACATATATATATATATATATATATGTGTGTAAACATGATACTGTGTTTGTATTCTAGTGACTGGATGATGGAGAGATGATTTCATGTTCATATAAACATGAAATCTGAGAGAAGTAAGAGTAATGTTCTCGTAGACTTCTATCAACCAGAGGAGTCGCCCCCTGGTGGTCGGAGGAGAGAATGCAGCTTTTGTTTCCACCACTGAGAAAAAGTGAATAAGTATGAGATGTAATTCTCCAGCCTCTTCCCAACAGCAGGAGGAGGGATGGAGCCCCCCCCCCCGTCCTACATCCCTGCTATCTCGGGCTCCTGAAGACCTCACGAGACAGACAAGATGGCGTCGCCTCGTGACTCACCGCTGCAGAGCGTCTGACAGCTCAGTACAGGTGTGTCCACTTTTAGAATACATCCTGAATCAAATACGTAGATGAAGGCGAGGTGGGAGGTCATGAGAAACTAGACTAGACCTCTAGTGACCTCCAGTGACCTCTAGTGACCTCTTCCTCCCGGTCGCCTCACACTGCAGAACGCAGCGACCCCGACTCACAGAGGACGAACATCCTCAGAAGTTCAAGTGCACATTCAACTTTTTCCAGAGAAGGATGGTGGGCGGGGGGGCGGGGGGGGGGGAGTCTTCCATCTTCAGTTTCAGTGAAGCGGTGGAAACCCAACGCCGGGCCGGTTTTAGTCCTTTGTGCCCGCCGGTGTCGACTAACAGCAGAGGATGAAATCATGAGACTGGCATCTGTCAACGTGTGTGTGTCTGTGTGTGTGTGTTACATTACATTACATGTCATTTGGCTGACGCTTTTATCCAAAGCGACTTACAGTCCTGTTACATTCATTCACTGTAGAGCAGCTACAGGGAGACACTCAGGGTTAAGTGCCTTGCTCAAGGACACATTGACTAGGGTGGGGATTGAACCTCCAACCCCCTGATGGAAAGACGGACCTGCTACCCACTCACCCATAGTGTGTCTCTGTGTCTGTGTGTGTGTGTCTGTCTGTGTGTGTCTGTGTCTGTGTGTGTCTGTGTGTCTGTGTGTGTGTCTCTGTGTCTGTGTGTGTCTCTGTGTCTGTGTGTGTGTCTGTCTCTGTGTGTGTCTCTGTGTCTGTGTGTGTCTCTGTGTCTGTGTGTGTGTGTCTCTGTGTCTGTGTGTGTGTCTGTGTGTGTGTGTCAGTGTGTGTGTGTGTGTGTGTGTCTCTGTGTCTGTGTGTGTGTCTCTGTGTCTGTGTGTGTGTCTGTGTGTGTGTGTGCTTCTGGTTTCCGTTTGTTTACATCAATCTGAGATACAAGAGGCTCAGTCCGGGGGGGCGGGGCTTAGCTTGTTTCCAACATGGCCGTCCCAAACAAAGGAACTGAAATACTTTGATGACGTCACTTTGATGATGTCACTCTGTTGCGTCACACATTTCAGTCCAAAATAAAATGGTTAGATCTAGACGGAGACGTCCCGACTTTAACTCCCCGTCAAAGCACTGGATCCTACAAATCCCACAATGCACTTCACCAGCATCTTTACAGTAGAACATGGACCTGCCTGATGAAAGTGGTGTTCAGTCACGCTGGACTACGGTCCTCTCCGGGGTCAAAGGTCACAGGCCTCTCGTACACATGACGTGTCTCGTGTCGGATGCAGCCCTGCGTGTCGATGATCCCTCAGTCAGGACTCACAGGAGCTGCTCACCTTCCTGTGAGAGGGATCAACACACCTGCAGCTCTTCATCTGGGTCTGTGCTCATGAGTTTGATTTTGTTGCTCTTGTGGTGGCTTTTTATTTGTATTTTGCATTTTGATGATTTGCATTGTTTTATTTTGAAAAAAGCAACACAATTCTATCTTAATAACTAACTTTTATTTATTTAGGCACAACATATAAATAGAACATATATGTATAATATATATATACAACATATTTGGAGCTTTCTATTCATTCTGATTCATTATCTTACAATTATTTAGTTGAATTGATTTATCAGAGTTATTAGATAAAAAAAAAAAAAGTAAACAT
The DNA here is from genome assembly GCF_029220125.1 of Pseudoliparis swirei. Classification (NCBI taxonomy): domain Eukaryota; kingdom Metazoa; phylum Chordata; class Actinopteri; order Perciformes; family Liparidae; genus Pseudoliparis; species Pseudoliparis swirei. Next base: position 1,036,809 of record NC_079397.1, read on the forward strand.
CATAATTGATTTATTGAATATATTTAATTTAGAATAATTAATAATTTCTTAATTTTGCGAATAAACTTTAAATGTTTTGAATAAAAAACGTTTTGTTGAATTATTTGATTTTAATTTGGATTTTGTATATTTAATTCAGAGTCATCATATTACATTATTATTTTATTGTCTCACATCTTACATTTCATGTTAAATTGGCATCTCGTAATCCTTCTTAAATAATAAATCTTTATTTTGACTTAGTAAAAACTCTATTAAACTATTTTAACTAAATGTTTTACCCAATAATAATTAATAATCGTGATTGTATTCAAACACATTGATAACACAGGAAAACATAACATTGAAGACTGATGTGGTTTATTATAAATGAATAATAACATGAAGCCGCTTCACCCTGTTGCCATGGCAACACCGGGTATTTACACCGACGCACGCGAGCAGCTCAGCAGCCAATTACGTGCATATGAAACGTAAAAAAAAAAAAAAGCTCCTTCAGCCGCTTCCTGCGGATTCCTCCAGTCAGGAGGACCGGGACCAGGACCAGGACCGGGACCAGGACCAGGACCAGGACCAGCACGCTGTTATGTAACGGGCTTTACAACGTGTTGATCCAGAGCCGGGAGGACCGGAGCAGTGTGGACCTGCCGGTCGGTACCGGAGCTGCTGGTGTGCAGATCCGGTATTTCACAGTCTGCATTGCGTCGAACCCCCCCCCCCCCCCCTCCTCCTCTCCTATCCTCTCCCCTCACTCCCTCTCTCCTAACCCCTCCCTGCCCCCCCCCCCTCTCCATGGAATCCTGCAATACGCTTCCAAATTACCGGAGACGCGTCCTTTTCAGCGCGGGACCCTGAACCGGGACCCTGGACCGGGTTCTCCTCCGCAGTGGGTTTTCCTTTTCACGGCAGCATACAACAAGACACGAGAGAGACGCTGATGCTGCAGGGTCCAGTCCTCAGTCGTCCCTGAGCGCGCCTCGGACCTTGGTTCCCCTGTGGTCTCCGTCATGCTCCTGAAGGCTCACTCGATTCTTGCCTCGGAGCCGCGGGTCGGAACCGTCTGGAGCCTCCACGAGGATCGGATGTGGACCAGGACCACATAGTGGACTCGTTCTGCGGAGGTCGGTCCTGATCCCCAAGTTGGGGAAAGGTGTGTGTGTGTGTGTGTGTGGGGGCTCATCTCCATCTGCTGCTTCATATGTTTATTAATATTAATGTTCTCATTCATGTTGTTATAACGTGTTAAATGTTAAGAACTGGTAGTGGTGCAGAGAGAGAGGAGAGGGAGAGAGGGAGAGAGAGAGGAGAGAGAGAGAGAGAGGAGGAGAGAGAGAGAGAGAGAAGAGAGGGAGGAGAAGAGAGAGAGGAGGAAGGAGAGATAGAGGGAGAGAGAAAGAAAGAGAGGTGGGGAGAGAGGGAGAAAGAGAGAGAGAGGGAGAGAGAAAGAGGGTGAGGAAGGGAGAGAGAGAGAGAGAGAGGGAGAGAGAGAGAAAGAGGGTGAGGAAGGGAGAGAGAGAGACAGAGAGGGAGAGAGAGAGAGAAAGAAAGAGAGGGAGGGAGAAAAAGAGGGAGGGAGAGAGAGAGAGAGAGAGAGAGAGAAAGAGGGTGAGGATGGGAGAGAGAGAGACAGAGAGGGAGAGAGAGAGAGAAAGAAAGAGAGGGAGGGAGAAAAAGAGAGAGAGTGAGAGCGGGAGAGGAGGCAGCAGTAGACCTGAACACTGGTGTCTCTGGTCGGAAGTGAATCTTCGGGGCTGAATCTTTTCTGAGGAAGCCGCTGAGACGTGTTTCTGCTCTCAGGTGACGAGGCGAGAGAAGAAGATGATGGTGATGATGATGATGGTGACGATGAAGGAGAAGGCTCTGCACAGCGCGCGGCCTCACTAGAGGCTCCTCCTCCTTCGACCTGCTGTCCTTCTCCTTCACGCCGCTCCCTCTTCCCGCCCAGCGCCGCCCTCCAGGCAGGATGACCGTGGTGTCCACGGAGAACATGGACGACGCCTCCGGCCTGCCGGGGCACCCGCAGGACCCGTACCCGCCCGACGCCGCCGACCACGACTGCTGCGAGCGGGTGGTCATCAACATCTCGGGGCTGCGCTTTGAGACCCAGCTGAAGACCCTGGCCCAGTTCCCGGAGACCCTCCTCGGGAACCTCAAGAAGAGGATGCGCTACTTCGACCCGCTGAGGAGCAGTACTTCTTCGACCGCAACCGGCCGAGTTTCGACGCCATCTTGTACTACTACCAGTCCGGCGGGCGGCTGAGGCGGCCGGTCAACGTGCCGCTGGACATGTTCTCGGAGGAGATCAAGTTCTACGAGCTGGGCGCGGAGGCCATGGAGAAGTTCCGCGAGGACGAAGGGTTCATCCGCGAGGAGGAGCGCCCCTTACCGGAGAAGGAGTTCCAGCGGCAGATCTGGCTCCTCTTCGAGCACCCGGAGAGCTCGGGGCCGGCCCGGGGCATCGCCATCGTCTCGGTGATGGTCATCCTCATCTCCATCGTCATCTTCTGTCTGGAGACGCTGCCGGAGCTGAAGGAGGACCCCAACCAGCGGATGCGCGTGGTGGGGAACGTCACGGTGTACTACAAGCCCAACGTCCTCACCGACCCCTTCTTCCTGGTGGAGACGCTCTGCATCATCTGGTTCTCCTTGGAGTTGATCGTCCGGTTCTTCGCTTGTCCCAGCAAGGCGGCGTTCTTCAAGAACATGATGAACTCCATCGACATCGTGGCCATCATCCCGTACTTCATCACGCTGGGCACGGAGCTGGCCGGCGACCAGGGCGGCAAGGAGAGCAAGGGGCGGCGAGCAGGCCGCGTCGCTGGCCATCCTGCGCGTCATCCGCCTGGTGCGGGTCTTCCGGATCTTCAAGCTGTCGCGGCACTCCAAGGGCTCCAGATCCTCGGGTCATTATGTAAGTGTCACGACTCAAAAAGCAGGACCCAAATGCCGACATTACTGCACAAACTAATATTTAATTCCCAAAATCACAGACCAGACCAGACCAGACAGGAACAACAAAAACGCAGACCAAACAGTACGAAGCCACACTGGGAATGAGGCGAACAGGGTTTACATACACAGGCAGGAAGAGGTTTATTGGACAACGGGGAACGAGACACAGGTGGACACAATGAGGGCGGGGCCAGCAATCACATAGAAGGAAACAATCAGGGCCAGGGCAGCCAATCACAGGGAGACAGACGACACAAGGACTTCAAAACAAGGCACAAAACGAGACACAAACTCCAGATCATGACAGTAAGCTTCCTGTGTGTTTATGAATGGGGGGGTACTCATTCATATCCTCACTGCAGCTGCTGTTCACTCTTCACTGAACATGTTGAGATTTTACATGAAGAAGATACAAATAGTCCAGTTATCTAAAACTCTATTAATACACAAGTTATTATTAGTTATGACTCTGTGGACTAAAGCGGCCATGTTGTCTGTTTACGTTCATGAGCGTCATTTAGAGGGGCGTGTCTTCATAAACACACACACATACATATATACACATATATATATATATATATATATGTGTGTAAACATGATACTGTGTTTGTATTCTAGTGACTGGATGATGGAGAGATGATTTCATGTTCATATAAACATGAAATCTGAGAGAAGTAAGAGTAATGTTCTCGTAGACTTCTATCAACCAGAGGAGTCGCCCCCTGGTGGTCGGAGGAGAGAATGCAGCTTTTGTTTCCACCACTGAGAAAAAGTGAATAAGTATGAGATGTAATTCTCCAGCCTCTTCCCAACAGCAGGAGGAGGGATGGAGCCCCCCCCCCCCCGTCCTACATCCCTGCTATCTCGGGCTCCTGAAGACCTCACGAGACAGACAAGATGGCGTCGCCTCGTGACTCACCGCTGCAGAGCGTCTGACAGCTCAGTACAGGTGTGTCCACTTTTAGAATACATCCTGAATCAAATACGTAGATGAAGGCGAGGTGGGAGGTCATGAGAAACTAGACTAGACCTCTAGTGACCTCCAGTGACCTCTAGTGACCTCTTCCTCCCGGTCGCCTCACACTGCAGAACGCAGCGACCCCGACTCACAGAGGACGAACATCCTCAGAAGTTCAAGTGCACATTCAACTTTTTCCAGAGAAGGATGGTGGGCGGGGGGGCGGGGGGGGGGGAGTCTTCCATCTTCAGTTTCAGTGAAGCGGTGGAAACCCGCCGGGCCGGTTTTAGTCCTTTGTGCCCGCCGGTGTCGACTAACAGCAGAGGATGAAATCATGAGACTGGCATCTGTCAACGTGTGTGTGTCTGTGTGTGTGTGTTACATTACATTACATGTCATTTGGCTGACGCTTTTATCCAAAGCGACTTACAGTCCTGTTACATTCATTCACTGTAGAGCAGCTACAGGGAGACACTCAGGGTTAAGTGCCTTGCTCAAGGACACATTGACTAGGGTGGGGATTGAACCTCCAACCCCCTGATGGAAAGACGGACCTGCTACCCACTCACCCATAGTGTGTCTCTGTGTCTGTGTGTGTGTGTCTGTGTGTCTGTGTCTGTGTGTGTGTCTCTGTGTCTGTGTGTGTCTGTGTGTCTGTGTGTGTGTCTCTGTGTCTGTGTGTGTGTCTCTGTGTCTGTGTGTGTGTCTCTGTGTCTGTGTGTGTGTGTCTCTGTGTGTGTGTCTCTGTGTCTGTGTCTGTGTGTGTGTGTCAGTGTGTGTGTGTGTGTGTCTCTGTGTCTGTGTGTGTGTCTCTGTGTCTGTGTGTGTGTCTGTGTGTGTGTGTGCTTCTGGTTTCCGTTTGTTTACATCAATCTGAGATACAAGAGGCTCAGTCCGGGGGGGCGGGGCTTAGCTTGTTTCCAACATGGCCGTCCCAAACAAAGGAACTGAAATACTTTGATGACGTCACTTTGATGATGTCACTCTGTTGCGTCACACACATTTCAGTCCAAAATAAAATGGTTAGATCTAGACGGAGACGTCCCGACTTTAACTCCCCGTCAAAGCACTGGATCCTACAAATCCCACAATGCACTTCACCAGCATCTTTACAGTAGAACATGGACCTGCCTGATGAAAGTGGTGTTCAGTCACGCTGGACTACGGTCCTCTCCGGGGTCAAAGGTCACAGGCCTCTCGTACACATGACGTGTCTCGTGTCGGATGCAGCCCTGCGTGTCGGTGATCCCTCAGTCAGGACTCACAGGAGCTGCTCACCTTCCTGTGAGAGGGATCAACACACCTGCAGCTCTTCATCTGGGTCTGTGCTCATGAGTTTGATTTTGTTGCTCTTGTGGTGGCTTTTTATTTGTATTTTGCATTTTGATGATTTGCATTGTTTTATTTTGAAAAAAGCAACACAATTCTATCTTAATAACTAACTTTTATTTATTTAGGCACAACATATAAATAGAACATATATGTATAATATATATATACAACATATTTGGAGCTTTCTATTCATTCTGATTCATTATCTTACAATTATTTAGTTGAATTGATTTATCAGAGTTATTAGATTAAAAAAAAAAAGTAAACATCATAATTGATTTATTGAATATATTTAATTTAGAATAATTAATAATTTCTTAATTTTGCGAATAAACTTTAAATGTTTTGAATAAAAAACGTTTTGTTGAATTATTTGATTTTAATTTGGATTTTGTATATTTAATTCAGAGTCATCATATTACATTATTATTTTATTGTCTCACATCTTACATTTCATGTTAAATTGGCATCTCGTAATCCTTCTTAAATAATAAATCTTTATTTTGACTTAGTAAAAACTCTATTAAACTATTTTAACTAAATGTTTTACCCAATAATAATTAATAATCGTGATTGTATTCAAACACATTGATAACACAGGAAAACATAACATTGAAGACTGATGTGGTTTATTATAAATGAATAATAACATGAAGCCGCTTCACCCTGTTGCCATGGCAACACCGGGTATTTACACCGACGCACGCGAGCAGCTCAGCAGCCAATTACGTGCATATGAAACGTAAAAAAAAAAAAAAGCTCCTTCAGCCGCTTCCTGCGGATTCCTCCAGTCAGGAGGACCGGGACCAGGACCAGGACCAGGACCAGCACGCTGTTATGTAACGGGCTTTACAACGTGTTGATCCAGAGCCGGGAGGACCGGAGCAGTGTGGACCTGCCGGTCGGTACCGGAGCTGCTGGTGTGCAGATCCGGTATTTCACAGTCTGCATTGCGTCGAACCCCCCCCCCCCCCTCCTCCTCTCCTATCCTCTCCCCTCACTCCCTCTCTCCTAACCCCTCCCTGCCCCCCCCCCCTCTCCATGGAATCCTGCAATACGCTTCCAAATTACCGGAGACGCGTCCTTTTCAGCGCGGGACCCTGAACCGGGACCCTGGACCGGGTTCTCCTCCGCGGTGGGTTTTCCTTTTTCACGGCAGCATACAACAAGACACGAGAGAGACGCTGATGCTGCAGGGTCCAGTCCTCCAGTCGTCCCTGAGCGCGCCTCGGACCTTGGTTCCCCCTGTGGTCTCCGTCATGCTCCTGAAGGCTCACTCTCGATTCTTGCCTCGGAGCCGCGGGTCGGAACCGTCTGGAGCCTCCACGAGGATCCGGATGTGGACCAGGACCACATAGTGGACTCGTTCTGCGGAGGTCGGTCCTGATCCCCAAGTTGGGGAAAGGTGTGTGTGTGTGTGTGTGTGTGGGGGGGGGGGGGGTCATCTCCATCTGCTGCTTCATATGTTTATTAATATTAATGTTCTCATTCATGTTGTTATAACGTGTTAAATGTTAAGAACTGGTAGTGGTGCAGAGAGAGAGAGAGGGAGAGGGAGAGAGAGGGGGAGAGAGAGGGAGAGAGAGAGAAAGAGAGGGAGGGAGAAAGAGAGAGAGAGAGAGAGAGAGAAAGAGAGGGAGGGAGAAAGAGAGAGAGGGAGAGGAAGGGAGAGAGAGAGAAAGAGAGAGAGAAAGAAAGAGAGGGTGGGAGAAAGAGAGAGAGGGAGAGAGAGAGAGAGGGAGAGAGAAAGAGGGTGAGGAAGGAGAGAGAGAAAGAGAGGGAGAGAGAGAAATAGGGTGAGGAAGGGAGAGAGAGAGAGACAGAGAGGGAGAGAGAGAGAGAAAGAAAGAGAGGGAGGGAGAAAAAGAGAGAGAGGGAGGGAGAGAGAGAGAAAGAGAGAGGGAGAGAGAGAGAAAGAGGGTGAGGATGGGAGAGAGAGAGACAGAGAGGGAGAGAGAGAGAGAAAGAGGGAGGAGAAAAGAGAGTGAGAGCGGGAGAGGAGGCAGCAGTAGACCTGAACACTGGTGTCTCTGGTCGGAAGTGAATCTTCGGGGCTGAATCTTTTCTGAGGAAGCCGCTGAGACGTGTTTCTGCTCTCAGGTGACGAGGCGAGAGAAGAAGATGATGGTGATGATGATGATGGTGACGATGAAGGAGAAGGCTCTGCACAGCGCGCGGCCTCACTAGAGGCTCCTCCTCCTTCGACCTGCTGTCCTTCTCCTTCACGCCGCTCCCTCTTCCCGCCCAGCGCCGCCCTCCAGGCAGGATGACCGTGGTGTCCACGGAGAACATGGACGACGCCTCCGGCCTGCCGGGGCACCCGCAGGACCCGTACCCGCCCGACGCCGCCGACCACGACTGCTGCGAGCGGGTGGTCATCAACATCTCGGGGCTGCGCTTTGAGACCCAGCTGAAGACCCTGGCCCAGTTCCCGGAGACCCTCCTCGGGAACCCCAAGAAGAGGATGCGCTACTTCGACCCGCTGAGGAACGAGTACTTCTTCGACCGCAACCGGCCGAGTTTCGACGCCATCTTGTACTACTACCAGTCCGGCGGGCGGCTGAGGCGGCCGGTCAACGTGCCGCTGGACATGTTCTCGGAGGAGATCAAGTTCTACGAGCTGGGCGCGGAGGCCATGGAGAAGTTCCGCGAGGACGAAGGGTTCATCCGCGAGGAGGAGCGCCCCTTACCGGAGAAGGAGTTCCAGCGGCAGATCTGGCTCCTCTTCGAGCACCCGGAGAGCTCGGGGCCGGCCCGGGGCATCGCCATCGTCTCGGTGATGGTCATCCTCATCTCCATCGTCATCTTCTGTCTGGAGACGCTGCCGGAGCTGAAGGAGGACCCCAACCAGCGGATGCGCGTGGTGGGGAACGTCACGGTGTACTACAAGCCCAACGTCCTCACCGACCCCTTCTTCCTGGTGGAGACGCTCTGCATCATCTGGTTCTCCTTCGAGTTGATCGTCCGGTTCTTCGCTTGTCCCAGCAAGGCGGCGTTCTTCAAGAACATGATGAACTCCATCGACATCGTGGCCATCATCCCGTACTTCATCACGCTGGGCACGGAGCTGGCCGACGACCAGGACGGCAAGGAGAGCAAGGGGGGCGGCGAGCAGGCCACGTCGCTGGCCATCCTGCGCGTCATCCGCCTGGTGCGGGTCTTCCGGATCTTCAAGCTGTCGCGGCACTCCAAGGGGCTCCAGATCCTCGGGCAGACCCTCAAGGCCAGCATGCGGGAGCTGGGCCTGCTCATCTTCTTCCTCTTCATCGGAGTCATCCTCTTCTCCAGCGCCGTCTACTTCGCCGAGGTCGAGGAGAAGGAGTCGTTCTTCACCAGCATCCCGGACGCGTTCTGGTGGGCCGTGGTCTCCATGACGACGGTGGGCTACGGGGACATGTACCCCGTGACCATCGGGGGGAAGATCGTGGGCTCGCTGTGCGCCATCGCCGGCGTGCTCACCATCGCGCTGCCGGTGCCGGTCATCGTGTCCAACTTCAACTACTTCTACCACCGCGAGACGGAGGGCGAGGAGCAGGCGCAGCTGCTGAACGTCAGCAACCAGAACCTGGCGTCCGAGTCCGACTCCAGCCGCCGCAGCTCGTCGGCCGTCAGCAAGTCGGAGTACATGGAGATCGACGAGGACTTGAACAACAGCATCGACAACTTCAGGGAGGCCAACCTCCGGACCGCCAACTGCACGCCGCCCGTCCAGAACTGCGTGAACACGGGGAAGCTGCTCACCGACGTGTGAACTCCGTCACGTACCCATCGTTATCGGATTCATTCGGCGCGTGAGACTCGAAGAGCTCAGGAGGCAAGGGCGGACTCGTGGCCGGGCGTCGGGGGGGAAAGGTTTTCATACTTCATTCACTCGTTTCTGGGAGATTTGTAGTTTGCGAGACGTTCACCAGACAGGAAGTCGCCAACGGCCCCTACCAGGAAGTCGCCTCAGCGTCTCCGGCCCCCCGAGGTTCTTTAATGAGAATATCTCTTGCTCATTCCTCACAGAAGGGCGACACTAAACTAAACCCTCCCTCCCCTCAGAGGAACTTATGGAATTGAGATGAAATCAATCAAGATTTTGGGGCTTTTTCATGGACACAAGAGCAAGATTTAGTAAATTAGAGGGAAGTAATATGCCTCAAAAGATTAAACAGTTTGAAGGAAAGGTCCAAACTGTTGAATATGTCAATTCAGAGCGATGTATTTGTAGAGCACGAGGGAACGATCGACTCACTGACACCTAGAACCAGAGGAACTCTGAGGAGAACGTCACCTTTCACGACTGGATTACAAGTTTGTGGCTTTTATTCGTTCCTTTGCGGCACGTCCAGGATTTACTTTTTATTTGGAACTCAAGGGATGTTTTCCAGGCACCCTAAGGATCCGCCTCGTGGAGGACTGGGTGCTCTGGGCACCCTAAGGATCCGCCTCGTGGAGGACTGGGTGCTCCGCGGTGCAGGTTCCCGTATGACGCCAGCTCCTTTGTACCAAACAGCATGCGGAGGCTCTTCTCTCTCGGCATGCGCCAGACGTTACCTCATCTTCACTTTCACATTTTACATTTGCTTTCTCTCCTCCTGGAATATTTTCTCTCATTTGTTTTCACCAAAAGTGCACTGGCTATTAATTACTATGATTTATGATCATGTTGAAGCATTAGCGTGTTGAATGTTACGCTTTAAGGGAACAGGACGATCTCGGCATGTCCAAAATACTGGAGCGCTCCGCCGCAACGGGCCGGCGACGTAGACTCAATGCATGACTCGTGTTACAGTGCTTATGTGGGGGAGGAGCTGCTGCTGCTGCTGGTGATGATGATGATGGTGATGATGATGGTGGTCCTCATTATCGTCATGGATGCGGTGCATGACGGTGATAACTACCAGAGGGGACAAATCTGCTAAAAAAACTAAAACTAAAAGGGGTAAAAAAGCTCAAAGAGACGTTTCTGATGACCTTCAGAAGCAACGCGTCTCGTCCTCTGAAGCTTGGACCTCGATGGCGAGTGCACTGGATCATTTCTCTCTTCGCATCGGGAGTTTGAAGAAGGGAAGTATTTAAACACATTTCATATAATAACTGACATTAGTGTTTCTAGTGCCTTGAACCCGTCTCATTCTGGATCTGACTGAAGTGCCTCCCGATGCGATGCAGAGCCCAGAGCTCGTCTCCTCCTGCCATAAAGACGCTCCAGAGGGCCAGACCCGTTGGATCGGCAGCTATTACGCAATCCGGGGCCACACTTTGGGTCACATGACACGCGGCTGCAGCGCTCAATGGACCGACACGCTGACGGGCTTCAGTGTTCTGGCGCTTTTGATCTGCTGCGGCTAACGGAACATGTTGCGTTAGCTAAACTAGCAAACCAACAAGTTCCTTTGACACGATTTCCCCTTTAAAGCCAACCGATAGAAACATCTCCAACGCAGTCACGGGTGACTCCTTCTTTACAAAGTTTAGAAGACAGGATGTCACAATAAAGTACAACACGGTTTGGAACCGACCAAGGTCACGACCCCTCCGATTGTCGCTGAATGCAGCATCCAACATGTCAGAGGACTCAAACACTGCCGGTCTGAACCCAATCCGTCCTCTACGGTCGCTTCCTGTAAACCCGATGAGTCCTGCGCGTCTTCCCTCGTGTTGAGTTTCGAAGTCCTCATGGGACCAGGAGGACCACAAGCTCAGGTCCTCCTGGTCCTCCTGGTCCTCATGGTCCTCCTGGTCACATGACGCCGTGGAGGCCCTGAATGAACCAGCGAGACGCATTCAGGGGAAACGGTTGAATCTTGTTCCTTCTGTTTACGAGGCTCATTAATATCCAGCTAATGTTCCCGCTTCGAGTAAAACACCCAGCAGCGTGTGCTCTCGAGGGTCTGGGGAGGTGAATACCTCCATGTGTGTGGGTTGCAGCCGTGCGTCATCATGGAGGCGTGGCCACAGCGCTTCAGTCACACAGAAACACGGAGGGAGTTATTATAACCTCATGCGCCTTTATTTTGAAGGATGAATCCCCTAAAACAACAGAGAATAGTATAATGTTACTCTTCAGGGCAGCTGGTGGAACACGTTCTGCACCCAAGGGACCAAAAGGAGGTTTTCTAGTTTTCATTTCATCGGATCAATAAACGTCTTTGTGGACGTTTGTTACGGTTTAATCTTTTTGTTCGATAAGCAGCGACGAGGACGCAAGTCACTTTTATAGTTTATTGTTCGGAGCTTCAAACTGCCAAAAGAAGTTAATTTACAGACGGAGCTGCATCTCAAATGATTTGTGACATGGAAAGAGTTCCTCAGCCTCCAGGACGCATCTTATAACTTCTCTACTGATTGTTGTTCTAAATAAATCTGACCTGCAGAGATCTGCTGAGTCATTGTACACACTTTAAATATCAAGATATGAAATGTTCAGCTTTAGATTTAAATATCTCACAGTCCAGGAGGGCGGTGAGCTCTTCACAGTAAATGACTACATTTTAAATATCCGTATAGTTGCATAATGCTACATAATGTACTGTTAAATAAATGTAACATTTATGTAACGTTACATTATGTTATATAAATGTAACATAATGTAATGTTAAATAAATGTAACATTATTTACGTTAGATTACGTAATTCAACGTTACATATTGTAACGTTACATAAATGTTACATTACGTTACACTATGTAACAAAATGTAACAAAATGTATCATTAACTTTACATTCCGTTCCATTACCTTATGTAATGCTACATTTTGTAACATTTTTAACATTACATAACATTACATAATGTAATGTTTACATTACATTTTGATACAAACAAGATGAAGAACGAGATGTAATGACCAGTTCTGAACTAGTTTGAGGTCACACATGTTGGCCCGGTCCAGAGTGTTCTGAGTGATTCTGAGTGGTTCTGAGGGGTCCAGAGTGTTCTGAGTGGTTCTGAGCGGTTCTGAGGGGTCCAGAGTGTTCTGAGGGGTTCTGAGCGGTTCTGAGTGGTTCTGAGGGATCCAGAGTGTTCTGAGGGGTTCTGAGCGTTTCTGAGTGGTTCTGAGTGGTTCTGAGGGGTTCTGTCTGAACATTAGTGAAGACATCGGAGTTCCAGCCGATTAGTTGAATCTATTCTGGTCCCGAGGAGTCATGTTACAGGAAGATGAGAATAGAACGAGGTGAGAAATTCTGCATTGTTTCACAGTGTGACGATGAGGATGATGAAGAGGAAGGGGAATGCCACATGACATGAACATTCAGTAGTACCTGTGATACGTGAATCCATAGAGCCACGGTGTTCAGACTAACGTCATCTCAAGAGATAAACAACAACAACAACAACAATATTCAATGTTCTCTTCAGACCTCTGCAGGGCCACGAGGTCAGAGGTCATCATGTCACAGCCAATAAACTCTGAGAGGTACTGTGTGGTTGTCATCATTAACGTATTAGGAGATAACGAGGTGTGTTAGCATTAAAGTACGTTATTATTAAAGGATGTTATTATTAAAGTACGTTATTATGAAAGTACGTTAGTATTAAAGTACGTTATTAATAAAGTACGTTATTATTAAAGTATGTTATTATTAAAGTACGTTATTATTAAAGTACGTTATTATTAAAGTACGTTATTATTAAAGTATGTTATTTTTAAAGTACGTTAGTATTAAAGTACGTTATTATTAAAGTACGTTATTATTAAAGTAGCCACGCAGTCGTCATGTCGGCGCAGAGCTGAACCTATTGGAGGCCACTGATTGGCTGAATTGTATCTCACTCATTTATATCTTTCATCTGTAATCGGCTAAACTGCTTCTTAGCCCCGCCTCTTCTGGGCCACAGGGAGACAGGAGAGGAAAAGATGTTCCGCCAGCAGAGTCCTCCTCATGAGTCCAGCAGCAGAGTCCTCCTCATGAGTCCAGCAGCAGAGTCCTGGTCTGTTTTCAGGAAGAGGAAAGTCGACAGAATGATTGATACCAAACAAAGCAGCCCGTTAAATGATGGATGGAACACACACGCACACACACGCACGCACACACGCCCCCCCCCCCCACACACACGCACTTTCTTTCTTTCTTTCTCACAACCCTGATGTCATTAACGGGCCTCTGGCTCCACCTGGTGGCCACACAGCAGTACTACACCACGTCGCCACGGCAACCGGTGAAGAGATGTGAGAAAATAAATACATGAGAACATGGGCCACGATGACGTCACCCTTCAGATTTTTTGATCCCTGTTCAGAGATGATTATGGGATGGAATCACTGGTCCTCAGACGGTGAGTCACGTGACGCGTGAGCCGGCGAGAGAGGAAGTAGGGCAAGCTCCCGAGGCCCCGGGGGGCGCTGGATATACCCACTGGGACCCCCCGAAGGCGGCACCGTGATGAGCAGTGTTAGTGCGTATAAATAAACTTCACGACGGTCTCGAACACAACATCCGAGAGTGTAGAGTTCTCCAAGCGCTGATGACGTCACGTTTATGAGCCGGAAGCTCGCGTGTCACATTGTTTTATGTGATTATATTATGAAATTAAATTAAATACTATTAAATACAATTAAAGTAAAATAATATATAAAAGGTATAACATATTATAGAGAAATATGAAATCTTAATATGAAATATGAAATATAAATATAATAAAATCTAAAATTTAAAATGTAAAATGTAAAATGTAAAATATAAAATATAAAATATAAAGAGAGACAGACAGGCAGACAGACAGAGAGATGATCTGTCTGGAGATTTGAACAGCTGTCAATTACAATCCCTCGACACAATCCACCTCTCATCAGACGACATCCCTCCCCTGCACATTCACTCTCTACCTCCCCCACCTGCACCCCCCTCCCCCACAGTGTGTGTGTGTGTGTGTGTGTGTTGAGAACAGAGCTGTTTTTATTTCTCCGAGGCTGTAATCCCCTCTCTCCCCCTTCAGTCTCCGTTCAGTTATTGTGTGCGTGTGAGTGTGTGTGTGTGTGTGAGTGTTTATGTGTGTGTGAGAGTGTGTTGTTAATATCCTCTGTAGGCCACTGTGAACAAGCAGAGATTTTTTTTCTGGTGATCTGGGTTCCTGAGGGCACACACACACACACACACACACACACACACACACACACACACACACACACACACACACACACACACACACACACACACACACACACACACACACACACACACACACACGGATGGAGGAGGTGTGTGTCTGTGTGTGTGTTTGTGTCTGTGTGTGTGTTTGTGTGTGGGGATGCATGTTAAAGCTGGAGGTTTGATTCGTGACCAGTGGAGGCCAATGATTGGCTCACGGTTCCTCCAGTTGCAATTATTTTCCAGTTCAGTGCTCATTTAGTACACACACACACACACACACACACCTACACACACACACACACACAACAAAGTTGCAATGAGAAGGAGAATGTGAATTTTTAACGAGCTGAACATCAGATTGTGTGAATGTGTGTTTGCTCCTCCTCCTCCTCCTCCAAACACTTTTAAATCCTTGTCTATATTTCGCTCGTTCTTAAATCCATTTATCATCTGCAGCCTTTTGTCCGCACAATCTGCCTGTTTTCTAATCTTTGTGAGGGAACTGTTGCTGTAAGTGAGTGTCACATGACATGGTGTCACATACCTGTGTGTTATTATGCAGGCATCTGCTGTCAAGACTTCTTAAACTCCACACAGCCCTGAGCCCACACACACACACACACACACACACACACACACACACACACACACACACACACACACACACACACACACACACACACACACACACACACACACACACACACACACACACACACACACACACACACACACACACACACACACACACACACACACACACACACACACACACGATGTCCCTCAGGTGTTGAGGGTCTGACTCAGGCCTCCTGTCAGCTTGTCTCCTCACATGCACTAAATCTAACGTTTTAATGCGACTGTACACACACACACACACACACACAACAACACAGAGAAGATCTCAGACATCATTTTGTCTGAAAGATGAGTCAGATGGACGCCACTCTCGTGTCGTTAGCGTAGCTTAGCATAGTCACTGGGAATGGGTGCAAACAGCTAGCCTGGCTCTGTGGCTTCTGGTCCTCTCTATGAACAACAGACGTATCATTTTCATCCTGTAACTTTGACCTAAGAGCCTCAACATCTTTGTACTCGTGTTTATTTTGCTTAGATAAAAAAACTAAACTGTGACAACAACAACAACCACTAGAAGCGTGCCTTGTTATCTGGAGGCTTCATGTTGTTGATCAGCTGATCGTTAACGAGCTCATTAAACACATCTGTGAGCCACGTCGTTGTGGATGCTGTTGTTATGGTTACCGTCTCCCTGTGTAACTAGAAACACACACACACACACACTTTATCTGAACTCTTTCTACATTTGTTTGTTAAGTGATTGATGAACTGACATCATCTTCTATACAACCAGAGGAGTCGCCCCCTGATGGCCAGGAGAGAGAATGCACATGAAGCATAGACTTCTATACAACCAGAGAATATATATATATATCTCTATATATACGAACATATAAAGAATCTCCATCTCTGAACCAACACTTGCTCCCTTGTCTCCTCCTTCCTTGGTGGCGAGCTGCTCCGTCGTTACACGAGGAGCCTCAGGGAGAAGAGTAACCTTTGAATAGGTCACCTTCTTTTAGACCACGCCGTGTCCACTAGCTGTGTGAGGGTGTGTGTGTGTGTGTTTGTGTGTGTGTGTGTGAGTATGAGTGTGTGTGTTGTCCTTTTGTGCGAGCCGGTCTGAGTTGTGGTTCAGTCACTCAAATAAAGAAATCACCAAACAGGAAGTAGAAAGTGCGTCGTTAGCTATGCTATGCTACGCTAGGCTAACCACATAAAGCTGAAGCTCAGCACCAGTTGGATTTTTAACACAATCATATTTAATTCATTTAAAACAAGTAAATCCAGTTCGTCCAGAACAATCAGTTCAATAATAAACTCATTTATTGTGACTTCAATCAGAATAAGAAGGTGTGGTTGATGTGCTCAGAGAACATGTGCACATGGAGGAGGCGGAGCCGTGACGCCAGAGACACGCCCAACAGAGGCCCAGAGCAGGCCCCGGGGCCACGAGAGGACCATGGGGTCTTCATGTGAAGCTCTTTGTGACCCTCCTAGACATTACGCAACACCAGGAAGTGAGTCATGTGACGAGTGACGACAGGACGGCTGTCAGCGTTAACGCGTTAATCTATGCGATTAATTTGGCCGCGTTAACGCACTAAAATATTTTAACGAAATTAACGCAACTTTGTTTACTTCCGGTGTTCGTTGAAGTTTTTACACTCAAACCGAGTGTCAAACCGCGGCAGTACGGTTTAACACTGTTTCCGTTTTTAAAACAATTATTTCTCCACGAAAATAAGGAGCAGAAATGAGTTTAACTCGTGGATGAATCAGTCGGGTTTCCTCCTGCTCCTCCTTCCTCCCGTCTGCTCCTCCTTCCTCCCGTCTGCTCCTCCTTCCTCCCATCTGCTCCTCCTTCCTCCCGTCTGCTCCTCCGATTCACAGACGGCGTTTCTCAATATGCGTACTTGTGTGTACTTGCCTCTACTTCTGTCCTCGTGTCTCGTCATCAGTCGCAGCCCGGGTACATGTTCACATTCAAAGTTCGCTTCTCGCAAAGCACGGTCAAAACACCCGGATGTGACTTGATCCTCCCACTTTACCCAGAATGCATCAGAGGAGACTTGTGTGTACTCTGACCAGCAGATATCCCAGAATGCATTTCACCAGCAACCGGAAACAATAGCGGAGGAGAAAATAAACCACTGACGGTTGACTTTTTATAAATACTGTTGTTGTTGAGTCACGGAATGTAATGTTAGGATGTTTTGCTTATTTTTTTACTAATCTGGATGTTTCACTGAAGAAACAATTTATCATCCACAATATTAAATACCTTGCTGGCACTTTATAGGTAGGAGCCTTTTTGAAAACACAGCTGTGTGAAGTTTGGTCTTTAAAAAGAAGAAGAAAAATAATTAATTAATCGCGATTAATGAATTTAAAAATGTGCGATTAATTAGTAATTTTTTTGTAATCGATTGACAGCCCTAGTTTATATATATATATATATATATATATATTGTACCTCTGACTGCCTGTTTTACGCGCACAGAGACTCTTTTGACGTCAGTGATTCTCTCTCTCTCTCTCTCTCTCATCCGGGTCCTCTCGCTCTCCTCTCTGGGGGCTTTAATATATACTCCATCCACAGCAGCCGCGGCTTAGAGCCCTGACGACGGCGGCGGCAACACCAGGAGCGTGCACGCGCAGAGCAGCCACGCGCACTCAGCTCTCCGGATTTCATCCGCTTCAACTTCCTGTGCGACGGGGAGATGTTCGACGCGGCGCACCGGGGGTTCTCCCGTTAACCGGATGGCCGCGGGATGGAGATAGCCTTGGTGAGCTTTGATAACGGCAACGCCAAAGGGAGCGGAGGAGGTGGTGGAGGAGGAGGAGGAGGAAACTATGCCGAGGAGAGCTGCCGGAACGCGCTGGATGTCCCTCAGCCGGGCTTCGTTCAAACCGGACTTGGAGAGGACTTCGGGAAAGAGCTGAACACCCGGGGGAGCCCTCATCCTCCTCCTCCTCATCTTCATCCTCCTCCTCTTCATCAACAGAGCTCCTGGAGAATCAACGACATGAACAACACGCTGAGCTGCAGCGAGAACACCATGGACGCGCTTTTACGCACGGACTACAGCCCGCACCTGTTCGACGAGGAGCAGCTGGACGCCGACGCGGACGGCGGCGAGCGCGTGCTCATCAACATCGCGGGGCTCCGGTACGAGACGCAGCTGGCGACCCTGAACCAGTTCCCGGACACCCTGCTGGGGGACCCCGACAAGAGGATCAAGTACTTCGACCCGCTCCGGAACGAGTACTTCTTCGACCGCAACCGGCCGAGCTTCGACGGGATCCTGTACTTCTACCAGTCCGGCGGCAAGGTGCGCCGGCCCGTCAACGTGTCCATCGACGTGTTCGCGGACGAGATCCGGTTCTACCAGCTGGGGGAGGAGGCCATGGAGCGGTTCCGCGAGGACGAGGGCTTCATCAAGGAGGAGGAGAAGCCGCTGCCCCAGAACGAGTTCCAGAAGCAGGTCTGGCTTATCTTCCAGTACCCGGAGAGCTCCATCCCGGCGCGCGGCATCGCCATCGTGTCCGTGATCGTCATCCTCATCTCCATCATCACCTTCTGCCTGGAGACGCTGCCGGAGTTCAGGGACGAGCGGGAGCTTCCGGCGAGCAACCGGGCGGCCAACAGCACGGCGCCGCGGCCCTCGCTCACCTTCACGGACCCCTTCTTCATCATCGAGACCACGTGCGTCATCTGGTTCACCTTCGAGCTGTTCGTGCGCTTCTTCGCGTGCCCGAGCAAGTCGGAGTTCTCCAAGACGGTGATGAACATCATCGACATCATGTCCATCATGCCGTACTTCATCACGCTGGGCCTGGAGCTGGCGGAGCAGCAGAACGGCGAGCAGGCCACGTCGCTGGCCATCCTGCGCGTCATCCGCCTGGTGCGGGTCTTCCGGATCTTCAAGCTGTCGCGGCACTCCAAGGGGCTCCAGATCCTCGGGCAGACCCTCAAGGCCAGCATGCGGGAGCTGGGCCTGCTCATCTTCTTCCTCTTCATCGGAGTCATCCTCTTCTCCAGCGCCGTGTTCTTCGCGGAGGCCGACGAACCGGAGTCCCACTTCTCCAGCATCCCGGACGCGTTCTGGTGGGCCGTGGTTACCATGACGACGGTGGGCTACGGAGACATGAGGCCGGTGACCGTGGGGGGGAAGATCGTGGGCTCGCTGTGCGCCATCGCCGGCGTGCTCACCATCGCGCTGCCGGTGCCGGTCATCGTGTCCAACTTCAACTACTTCTACCACCGCGAGACGGACCAGGACCAGTCCTCGCTGAAGGATGAGCCGCCGCGCGAGAGCCCGGAGCCGCCAGAGAGCGGCGAGGCGCCCGCTCCGCTGGAGAAGGCCAACATGAAGGCGAACAGCCGCCTGGACTTCAAGAGGAGCCTCTACGCGTTCTGCCTGGACACGCGCGAGACGGACCTCTAGACCCCCCCCAGACCTCCATCAGGCGTCCACCAGACAGTTGGAGGATCAACACTTTCAGTCCTGAAAAGTTGGTTTATAAAAAGCACATTTTAATCCTCACGAGCTCCTCTGGACTTTAAGAGCAGCGGGTCACGTGACGAGCAGCAATAACGACCAGCAGGATTAACGCTGCACAACAACAACAACAAACAGTCCGTCTTCTGTAGTGAGAAACGCGTCATGATGTTTACGAGGTGTCCAGGGGGCCGGGACAGGTCCGCCTGCCTCAGATGACACGGGACCACAGAAGACGAACAACAAAGTACAGAGGAGCGACAGCCAATCAGAGAGCGTCTGGAGGACCAGCAGCAGACCCCAGGTCAGTGAGGAGGTGCTGAAAGAACAGCTCCTCCACACACACACACACACGCACACGCACGCACACACATTCTCCCAGTGATGTCTATGTGAATGAAGTGGTGCGTTTGTGGAACACGTACATTGCAGCTTCAATTCCCCGTGAGCAGCGTGCACATGAATCGGTCCTGAACACAACACTTTGAGCTCATGTGTCACAGTGACGAGTCGTTTACTTGTTTTTTTACATTCTACACACGTCAAAATAACAAAGCACACAAAGCACTAAAGCTCCTGGTGTGAAGTTTGCAGTCCTCAAACGAGACGCTGACCCTCCGCTCGGGGTCTGGTTGTGTTCAGGTTGCACACCACATTTGACCTTTGACCCTCAGCGCTGGTCAACGTGTCTGGTCTCGTCTTTGACCTTTGACCGGATGACAAGTGGGAATCTTTCAAAGCAGCTTATAACGTGCTTTCCTCCTTTACATTGTGTGTGTGTACCAGGGTGTCTACAGGAATAAACCAGTGAAATTTAAGACTTTTTAAGACTTTTTAAGACCACGTCTAAATAAAATTTAAGACCTAACGTACGAAGGAAATATACATTAATCTAAAATAATTAATTCAAAGTAAACACACTGATGTCTGTTCAAAATTAACAGTATGGTGTAATGCAAAAGGATAACACAAATGTCATTGCTGTTGTAAATTATATTTATTAATACAACATTTTCAGAACATTTAGGTCCCATGAACAAATGTCTATAAAATCAAGTAAATATATTTTTAAAATACGTGGAACATAGTTCCTTTTGAACAAAAAAATCTATAAAATAACATAAATAACATTTCCAGCTGCTTTTAAAATGCAAAAACATTTACATAATATATGTGTGTGTGTGTGTGTGTGTGTGTGTGTGAGTGAGTGAGTGAGTTCTCATGTCTCTATGTGATGGATGTTTGTCACAGGTTCATGTCTACTCCTGAGCTTTTGTGAATATACTAGGAAAACAATCCTTTTCACACTATATGAATACAAAAACTTCCAGTTGACATTTGGTCCATTCTCCTGGAAAAAAGAAAGAAAAAAGGCAGACATTAGCCAAACAACAGTCACCACATCTCTTATGACACCACCACTTCAGATTAATGTCAGACTGGATAAATAGGAATGAATACTATTTTTACAAATTAAGCAACGTGAGCCATCCCTTGAGCCTAGTGAACACTATGTAGACATATTGACAGGTAAACACCACTCTACTTACTACCATTCTAAAACTATTTTTAATTAGTCTAATTAATGTGTAGTGCGCCTATGCATAGCTGTTATTAACTTGACACATGAGTAAAGCTTAACTATATGAAACACATACTCATATACAAGAGGTTAGTTAATACATATATTTATGTTAGACTTACTTTGAGGTGCTGAAGTAGGTCCTGGTGTCATGGCCCATGAGCTCCACAGGATCCTGACGGGACGTGGTCATTTCACCAAGAGCGCACATGAAGTCCAGCTGTCTGCTCGCGGTGGTCTGGTCCAGAGTCTCGTGGAACAGAATGAAGAACACGGCGCCCTGTTGGACTTTGGTGATGAGCTCTTCGTTTCACGGCGCTGGATTTCCTCCGGTGACCTCCATCGTTGTAGTTGACGTCGTTGCGGCGGAGCAGGAGCTCGAGGCAGAGCAGGAGCTAGCCCCGCAGGCTGCTGGCGGCCTTCGCTAGTCTCTGTGCTTCTTGCTCTGCTCGTGAGATTCCACCGCTGGAAAGTCTCCCGACACATAACGCAGCTTCAGAAGCATTTCACCCACCGTGACCAGAAACACTCGTTCTTTTCAAGCCGTTGTTGAACTTGCATCCCCCACATGTTTTCTAAACTAGCCGATGCTTCACGTTGTAGGGGATTGATGGGACCGAATACGCGGGGCCCCTTTAAGAGAAGGGGCGTGGCCCCGGTGACACCAGAGACACCGCAGAGCGACCGGAGCAAAATACGGACCTGGCGGAACAGATTGCCTCATATTCGTAATGACATGACACCCAAAAAATTGAAGACCAATCCAATCTAAATTTAAGACAATTTAAGACTTTTTAAGGCCTTATTTTTAGGAAAAGCAATTTAAGACCTTTTAAGACTTTTTAAGGACCCGCGGACACCCTGGTGTACAGACATTTAATTTAATGCATCGTAAACCAGGAACAACTTTTTATATTCAGATAAAGGGGGCGGGGAGCGTGGAGCGGAGGGCGTGGAGCGGGGGGGAGTGGAAAGGGGGCGTGGAGCGGGGCGCGTGGAGGAGTGGAAAGGGGGGCGTGGAGCGGGGGGCGTGGAGCGGGGGGCGTGGAGCGGGGCGCGTGGAGGGTGCGACTCCCGGCCCTCAGCCCGGCTCCTGCAGGAGAGGCAGATGTGACCGTGATGTATGTCAGACGTGGCCCGTGGCAGCAGAGGGCCGTGAAACTAAGGCCCACAATGCACTGGGGTATTTATAGCGTTCATACACACTGTAAACCCGAATAAGTCAACAGAACTCAAAAAATTTGAGGCAATATATTGCCTCAAATTTTTTGAGTTAATGAACTTTTTTATTTGATTTTGCAGAACTTAAAAAGTTTGATGACTTGCTACTTGTACCTTTTGATTACAGCTAAATTAAAGTGTTCATTTAGCTCAACTCAATTGTTTTCAGTTATTAGTACTTAAAATGTTCTAGTTTTCAAACAACTGGAATAAGTTCACAGAACTTAAAAAAATAAAGTACACAACCACACCATTTCATGTTAACCAAACTCAATGTTTATTAGTTTGCATTGTCATTGTTTTAAGTACACATTGGTCAAAAATATTGAATTAGTTTACTTAAAAAGATGCGACTCAAAACGTAAAATGTTTGAGGCAATCGATTGCCTCAATTACATTGAGTTCAACAAACTCAATGCATTTAAAAGTCATGAACATCCGCAGTATTTTCTTGCATGCTCCCTTTTAGCACACTGCAATATTAAAATTGAATAGAAATAATAAATAGAAAAAAGAAAAAAATTGAAAATATACTTTAATAAATTGTAGAGCTTAAAACAAATAGTAATCGGTGTAATAAAAAAACAAAATGGAATTATTATACAGCTATAAAAGAAAAAACACTTTGGGCTTCCTGAGTAAGACAACAGGGCAGCAATTCAGATTAAATACAAAAAAGCAATAGACTGTAAGAATACTTTCACTTCAAAGTTTGAACCTTTTATAATGCTTTACCCTGCAGCCTTCATTAAGATGACATTATACATCATCAAGTCATTCTTGAGGGTCTGCAACTTGGGTGACAGTTTACCACTTTGTAGAACAGTAAAGTGAAATCTTTTGAGTGAATTCAAAAGTGTTGGTCAGTACTTTGGGATAGCTGAGGTGTTGTGCATAGATTAGTCCAAAGATTACCAGGAAGGCATCGCCAAATCTGACCGTGGCATCACATTCAATGACGACGAAGATGCTCAGGAGGTAGTGAACTGGACTTGTGTCATGGTCACTGATGACGGTCAGGAGGCCCACTGCAACACCATCGAGCTCTGGCTCATCAGACTCATCCTGAATGAATGAAAAACGAGACGCTCATCACAAACTAACACACGGAATAGAACATATGACATACGTTTCTTTCTTTAACCAAGTCCTAATGAAAACCAAGGCCTCTTTTACAAGGGAGACCTGTGTCTCATTGTAAGAGGGGAACAACATAAGATCCATGTTCTGCACACACAAATCAACCAAATTACCAGAGAATCCAAGTGGTGAGAGACTGAAACCAAGCTAAAGGACATTTACAGGAACATGTTTTACTGAACATCTTCTCACTTGCCAATACAGTTCCTTTGTAGTGAGGCGAAAACAGACTATACCCGAAAAGTGTATGGGTAGACTAAACAAAGGTAAGTCCTAAAAGATATTAGTATTTTGATGAACTGTTTACATCATGCACACGTAGAATCTGTTAGTGACTTAAGAAGACTCACTGTGCAGGTTCTGAAGAATCCAGATACATCCTCGCAGATAGACAGGAAGGCCGTGGAGAACAGTCGTACGTTTGGTGTGTATGTCCTGGTTTTCCTATTCAGATAAAAACACATTTGTACATTTAAAATAATCCATTCAGAACATATGGCCACAAATAACCTGTTCACATCTTTAATGCAATCAAACAAACGTCAAACACAAAGTGGACTCATTGCAAAATTCACAAAGCTCATTTGAGTCATTGAACCTGTTCGAAGTTCCACCAGTTAAACCTATGAAGTGTGTAATAATCTATTTACCTGTTCATCGTGGATTTTTAAAATTTCAGCCAGAGCATCTGCTGTCTTTCCAGTTCTTGATGCCTTCTGCCTAAATAAAGTCATTAGTCGTGGAAGATGGCGGTCAAGCTCAGCATAGAATCGGTTGGGCAGGTTCTGATTGGTTATCCTCTGGAACTCTGCATACAACTACATTGAAATAACAGCAACAAATAAAAAAACATTCAATTTGAAGAATCTAGCACATTTATTAAGCCGACAATAGCGGTCAAATGAATAAGAATCACAATTTTCACTTAAAGAGAGATGATCCATATTACCTCAGAAGATCTGATTCAAGTGGTCTACTATTTCCTGAATAGCTGTGTTCGAGACATGAAGGATAGCCTGCATCTTTAGAAATAAAGAAGCTAAATTTGTAAATTTGTTTTAAGTTGATTTCTTAGACTGCCAGTGTCACACTGATCACCGTTCCCCACTTCTCTGCTCTGGTCTGGGCATTCTTCATGCGAATCACTAGTTTCCTCAGAAATACTGGCTTGAAGTATATGGGGATCCTCACTGACAATATCAGTTTGAAAGTCAGATGCAAGACCTGCTTGGTGTTCTCTACTTTTATGAGAATTGAACGAGGAGTACACATTTGTGATATAGCTACAATCCTTATATGGGCATGTCACCGTTTCATGATTTTTCAAATGCTTTCTGAGATGACTGAAAACGGCTGAATTAGAAAAGGGTTGCTGAAATGTGCATAAGGGGCATTTGAATAACACAGGCCCCTGACTCTGCTCTGTACAACTGCTAGGTTGTGCTGTATGATATCTTGATAAATGAGTACTCAGTGAATTAAGTGTCTGAAACGTGCAAATGCAATCGGTGTAGAGGCATGGAAGAGGGCTGATTCTGGAAAAGTGGCTGTACTGCAGCCTACAGTGTCTAAATAACTGTATTCTGGAGGTGCAAGAAGCTGCGCACTTACACTTCCAGATTATTTTGGAACCAGCAACCTAAAAGGCAAAGAAAAATGACAAAGTTTAGACCAACATCTAAAACTTTAAAAACAGAATTACTATTACTTACTAATTAATATAACAAGTTAATTACTATTAGCTTACCAAAACATGATCATGGACTACAGCTAACACTGCTTTAAAATTGCATGTTTTCCATTTTTGTATGCGATGTAAAACTAAAAGTAAATATTTGATTTGAAAGAACACTGACTAAAAAAGGACCGGTAACTGTTACCCTATTCATCAGAGAAGAGAAGAAAAGGAAAGACTGAGTTTTGAATGCTATTACAAACACATTCTTTGTACAATTTTTCTCATTCTAAAAATATATAATGTGTGGTTCTCAACCTTTAAATGAGTCCAAAAATATTTTACTGGTTGGCCACCTTTTCAGGAAGACTTTTTTTTAGTGGAGATATGTTGATGCAAATGCTCTGCCATAGTACAATTACTGTCAATTATTTCATTTTATTTCTTCAAACAAGATTTTTCTGTGCTGTTCTTTGATATTTCTTTCTTAAGGACTCTTCCCACAACACGTTGTGATTCCCATGCTACAGCCTGTGAGGTCCTGACACCCAGGTTAGGAACCGCTGGTATAATGCACTGACAAACATAGTTGTCAATACATAATTTGTTGGTGGCATATCTAAACATTTCATTTATGCAGCTTACATGCAAGTCTCAATAACACCACCGTAAAACACTATCTATCTAGGATTTGCCATACAGGGTCTAACAATAACGTGGTTTTTATTTGACGTGCACAAAAACAAAAGAAATGCCAGAGATGCGAGTGACGTGAATAGTCAAGCATAAACAGCGCTGCCCGTGAACCAACAGAGAAGCACCGAGATCACTGTCAAGTTACGTTAGCTAGCGACGTTAGCCACGATGTTCTCAGTCGAACAAGGTAGTTTAGTGGAACACCTCGTGCTCCACCGCTGGTACGAAAAGTTACGTTAGCTTGCGCGAACCGACGTGCGTTAGCTATAGTACCTTAGTACACGAGGAGCGTACGTTAGCCAACGTTAGCCGCCACTTGTGTCTCTGAGCTCAAACCAGCCACTGCTGAAGTTGAGAGACAGACTCGGGAGAGGACTGGAGTCTCGGGGTGAAGCAGACGTAGCTAGCTCGTAATGTCTCTCGCAAAGTCTAGGAAATTATTTAAAGTTTTAGTTTTTCGAGGTTTGGCAACTGGCTGATTGTAACATCATGTAACTAAACACATTACACATATCAACGTATATATAAAAACACTTAAGATCTCACTCACCTTGAAAACAGTCCGAGTCGACGATGACACCACAGCCTCGTGCGAAAGTAAAGTAACGACTCCCGCGAAATCCCCATAATGCACTTTGATAACGGCCAAAACACATGATGACTCCAAGTTGATTTACACTACAAGTTGAATGTGAATTTTCAGCGTAACATTTTATTTGTCATTGATATGTTACTAGTTATTTTGTATTATCATGACAACTTCAATAGTCTTTTATGATACTGACTAAAAAACAACTAAAAGCACATTTTACTGTGTATTTTACACTTTTATTGTATTTTAGCATGTGATTTAGGTTTATTTTTAAATCATCCATATTTAAAACAATAGAAATAACAGGACTTTATCATTAGCAGCATATAATTACTAAATTCTATTACGTTGGGCGTACGTTATGTTTTACAAAATAGTTCCATTTAATAAAAAAATATTAGTTAAAATTACTCAAAAAGAAGAACATGTTACACCAACTTGACATATTTAAGTTAGTAGAACTTTCTCTAAAACTTTGAGTATACACTACTTAATCTATTTGATTAATTTGGACGTTCGGGTT
Organism: Pseudoliparis swirei; assembly: GCF_029220125.1. Lineage (NCBI taxonomy): Eukaryota > Metazoa > Chordata > Actinopteri > Perciformes > Liparidae > Pseudoliparis > Pseudoliparis swirei. The sequence goes on from NC_079397.1 coordinate 1,063,641, forward strand.
TACAGTGCATGAGGCAACAAAGCTTTACACCCTGAAGACCCACACCTCACCCCGCTGTGAAGATCCACACTATATACCATGCCTGCAAACTCACGAGGAGTGAAAAAGGTGACAAGGGGGGGGGGGGGGGGAGAGTGTGCTGGTGACTTTTTTGTCGCCACATGTATGAACTACGGTCATTTGATTGTTCTGACCACAAATCTACATAAAAATAAACATTTTAAGAGAACAATAGGTCCACCATTCTCACTAAGTCAGTGATCGGGCCCTATAATAATAGTAATACATACAAATTGTCATTATATATAATATGGTGATTCATGAACCAACTTTTTGGCCTGAACAAGTCTTCAAGTCTTGTGCTCTGCTGAGCCTCGAGTCTGTTCCTTGAGTCTGTTCCTTGAGTCTGTTCCTCGAGTCTGTTCCTTGAGTCTGTTCTGCCTCCACCTGGTTGTTGTCACGATCTTTGACACAATACCTGCCATATCATGATACTACCACGAGACCAGAATTCAGTGTGAGCAATTATAGAGTTACATCACTTTAAAGATGTGTGTTTGAGGTGAAACCCCCTTGGCTTTCACACACACACACACACACACACACACACACACACACACACACACACACACACACACACACACACACACACACACACACACACACACACACACACACACACACACACACACACACACTATATATATATACATACATACACACATATATATTATATATATATATAATCTGGGTTCAGGCTGCTTTTGTTGAATGATCGGCTCTGCCGATCCGCCCTCTTCTGTGAACCCCACCCCGGGATGAGGTGTAGGAGAATCACACGAGGTGACTCCCACCAAACCGCCCCATCCCGGGAGGGGGGGCCGACCCCCCCCGCTCCTTCTGTGGGATCCACAAGTCATTCCCACCGCTTTCTGTGAGTAACCCGCCAGGATCCCCCCCATCCAAGCGATGCAGCTGAGTGTCGGAGAGTCACACGAGGTGACTCGCCACAAGACTTACTCAGTTTTACTCCGCTGGTATGAGGGGACCACCCCCCCACTCCTCCTGAGGGCGTCACATCACGGTGCTGCTCTGCTGGAAATCACTGCTATTTACACTAACTCTGCTCCGTGACGTCACGACTACGAGCGACGTCACGGCATCAAAGCGCAGACAATGTTTCCATGGTGACTCAGTGACGTCACGGAGAATGTCTTGTCCGCGAGCGCGCGACATCCGCCAGCTAAACGGCGCGAGCCTGAACTGTTTTCTGTTTAACTCCTACACACGTAATAACTATCAACACACAGCACCCCAAAGCGAGCGGACGTTACATTAATACCTTCTCTCTCTACAGCTGTTTCTCCCCGCCTCAAATCTTCGTGCTCCGCTAGCTTACTGAAGCTTCATCGTTCATATTTTTTACACCAAGAAACAACTTTTAAGTGGGCGAGGGTTGTTTATGTGTTATTAGTTGTTATGCTAAGCTCGGCAAACAGCTCCTTCTGTCGCTTCATACCAGGGCTCTCAAGTCTCACGCATTGAGCGTGAGACTCACGCATTTCGGTCTTATCTCACGCACTCCCGCCACACATCGAATTCCTCACGCTGAAAAAACCTCTCGGCTATTTAATGCTTGAATGCAGGGGTGCTCAATACGCCGATCGATTGTTCCGCTGCAGAGCTCCGACGCCGGTCTGCGCGCATTGGACCCCCCCCCCCAGTTGACCCCCCCCCCCCTACCCCAAAACAAAAACTCTTCGGATCTACACGATTCACGTGGATGACCTATTTTGATTTCAAAATGGTGAATTTCACCGAATGGTGACAAGTTTGCAGGTATGATATACACACTATGTACACACTATATATATAAACACTATACATACACTATATGTACACACTATATATACACACTATATACACGATCCACACATGTTGACAGTCTGCACTGTGGGTCACATGGACGGTTGTCTTCAGTCCAAGTAGAGACGGTCCTGAGACTGACCCTCAACTGACCCCCAACTGACCATCAACTGACCCCCACTGACCATCAACTGCAACTGACCATCAACTGACCATCAACTGACCCCCAACTGACCCTCCACTGACCATCAACTGACCATCAACTGACCCCCAACTGACCATCAACTGATCCTCCACTGACCATCAACTGACCCCCAACTGACCATCAACTGCAACTGACCCCCAACTGACCCCCCCACTGACCATCAACTGACCCCCAACTGACCCCCACTGACCATCAACTGCAACTGACCCCCCACTGACCATCAACTGACCATCAACTGCAACTGACCCCCCACTGACCATCAACTGACCCCCAACTGACCATCAACTGACCATCAACTGACCCCCCACTGACCATCAACTGACCCCCAACTGACCATCAACTGCAACTGACCCCCCACTGACCCCCAACTGCAACTGACCCCCCACTGACCATCAACTGACCCCCAACTGACCCCCAACTGACCATCAACTGACCCCCAACTGACCCCCAACTGACCCCCCACTGACCATCAACTGACCCCCCTCCTACAACCAGCACAACTCTACTCATCTAGTTCAGTGGGCTATTCGGGTGTTTGCGATTGTCTCTAATGGTTCTCATGGTCCTCATGGTTCTCATGGTGTAATGGTCCTCGTGGTTCTCATGGTGTAATGGTCCTCGTGGTTCTCATGGTGTAATGGTCCTTTTGGTTCTCATGGTGTAATGGTCCTCGTGGTTCTCATGGTGTAATGGTCCTCGTGGTTCTCATGGTGTAATGGTCCTCGTGGTTCTCATGGTGTAATGGTCCTCGTGGTTCTCATGGTGTAATGGTCCTTTTGGTTCTCATGGTGTAATGGTCCTCGTGGTTCTCATGGTGTAATGGTCCTCGTGGTTCTCATGGTGTAATGGTCCTCGTGGTTCTCATGGTGTAATGGTCCTCGTGGTTCTCATGGTGTAATGGTCCTTGTGGTTCTCGTGGTTCTCATGGTGTAATGGTCCTCGTGGTTCTCATGGTGTAATGGTCCTCGTGGTTCTCATGGTGTAGTGGTTCTCGTGGTTCTCATGGTGTAATGTTCCTCGTGGTTCTCATGGTGTAATGGTCCTCGTGGTTCTCATGGTTCTCATGGTGTAATGGTCCTCGTGGTGTAATGGTCCTCGTGGTTCTCATGGTGTAATGGTCCTCATGGTTCTCATAGTGTAATGGTCCTCGTGGTTCTCATGGTTCTCGTGGTGTAATGGTCCTCGTGGTTCTCATGGTTCTCGTGGTGTAATGGTCCTCGTGGTTCTCATGGTTCTCATGCTGCAATGGGACTTGTATATATTCTCCATGGTGATCTCTTTGATGTGAATAAAGGGTCTCTGTGGGGCTCATGTCACAGAGGACCCTAACCGTGTTGTTGAGCTCGGACCTCATTCCACCAAACACGTAAAACACCTCGACGTCCACACGACGGAACAGGAAGTGCTCGTGCTCTAAGAGTCCTTCCTGTTGGAATTCTGATGAGGACGCAGCGGGAGCAGGTCCTGTGTAGCTCTTTGTGTACTTCACACACATTGTGTGTGTGCGTCACAACGTCCTCCCCTCGTGGCGTCCTCACAGGGCGTCTGGCGGGAAGTGAAGCAGGACGTTCTCCTGCCGCCGTGGCGTCCGTATGCTGATCCCGTCATGCTGCCACGCAATCGTTCAGCAGCGGCCATCTGCCACGCGGGATTAACCTCGGGAAGATGTTGCACTGCTCCTTTAAAAGGGATCGAACTCACGTCTCAACTTCAGCTCGTATTCAGCAGGTCGACGTACAAAGACACGTTGTACACAGACACGTTGTACAAAGACACGTTGTACACAGACACGTTGTACACAGACACGTTGTACAAAGACACGTTGTACACAGACACGTTGTACACAGACACGTTGTACACAGACACGTTGTACACAGACACGTTGTACAAAGACACGTTGTACACAGACACGTTGTACACAGACACGTTGTACAAAGACACGTTGTACACAGACACGTTGTACAAAGACACGTTGTACACAGACACGTTGTACACAGACACGTTGTACACAGACACGTTGTACAAAGACACGTTGTACAAAGACACGTTGTACACAGACACGTTGTACAAAGACACGTTGTACAAAGACACGTTGTACAAAGACACGTTGTACAAAGACACGATGTACAAAGACACGTTGTACAAAGACACGTTGTACAAAGACACGTTGTACACAGACACGTTGTACACAGACACGTTGTACAAAGACACGTTGTACAAAGACACGATGTACAAAGACACGTTGTACAAAGACACGTTGTACACAGACACGTTGTACAAAGACACGATGTACAAAGACACGTTGTACAAAGACACGTTGTACAAAGACACGTTGTACAAAGACACGTTGTACAAAGACACGTTGTACAAAGACACGTTGTACAAAGACACGTTGTACACAGACACGTTGTACAAAGACACGTTGTACAAAGACACGTTGTACAAAGACACGTTGTACACAGACACGTTGTACAAAGACACGTTGTACACAGACACGTTGTACAAAGACACGTTGTACACAGACACATTGTACAAAGACACGTTGTACAAAGACACGTTGTACAAAGACACGTTGTACACAGACACGTTGTACAAAGACACGTTGTACACAGACACGTTGTACAAAGACACGTTGTACAAAGACACGTTGTACAAAGACACGTTGTACACAGACACGTTGTACAAAGACACGTTGTACACAGACACGTTGTACAAAGACACGTTGTACAAAGACACGTTGTACAAAGACACGTTGTACAAAGACACGTTGTACAAAGACACGTTGTACACAGACACGTTGTACAAAGACACGTTGTACAAAGACACGTTGTACACAGACACGTTGTACACAGACACGTTGTACAAAGACACGTTGTACACAGACACGTTGTACACAGACACGTTGTACAAAGACACGTTGTACACAGACACGTTGTACAAAGACACGTTGTACAAAGACACATTGTACAAAGACACGTTGTACAAAGACACGTTGCTGTCAGTAATCGTTTTTTTGTGTCCCCACAGAGTCGACTCCCATCATCAGGAGAGTCTCCGCCCTCCAGGACTCACACACACACACCTCAACCAATCAGCATCCGCCTCCTCTTGTTGGCGCTCTGTGCCTTCACCAGGACTCAGCAGCGGGCCTCCTCATCGAGCTGCGGCCAGGAAATACAAACTGAGGATCTTAACGTTGTGACTTTTTGTTTTTCTACAACGTGTGTTCTGATTTCACTTCACATCAGAAGGAAATCCCTCTCTGTGCAATATCCGTCCTCCTGTACGTGAAGTTGTCCCGTGGATTTAGACTTTGGACCAACTTTTGGGTTTATTTTTGTAACAATGTTTTTTTTCCTGATTTCTATTTTTCTAAAACGATGAAGCACAGATGAGCGGAGGAAACAAGAACTAAGGACACACTACTTTCAAAGGAAAGAGGACGCTTGGTTGCTGCTGACTTCGTCTACCTTTAGTTTCCCCTGGACTACCCCCCCCCCCCCCCCCCAGCTCTGACGGAGCCAAAGCCATAGTCTATCTCAGCACGATGCATTCAGGGTCTCACCGCCCGGGCCGACGTCTCAGCTGTTGTTCAGGAAGTGTTTGCTGCGGTTCTTTTGTTCTTTTGTACCTCTACATATCAAGCGACTCGAGCTACATGAGAACGTGAGAACATTGTGTGTGTGTGTGTGTGTGTGTGTGTGTGGGAACACTGTGGACGCTCAAGTAGAAGCCTGAATGAGTCTTCAGGGACCTACCGGAGAGGACAGAGAAGGCCGTAGAGGTTAGGCGTCCAAACGGAAGCCCGCTGAGAACTCCCTCTGACTCCATGACTCGAGGTTTCTGACGCCAAATGAATTTTGTATTTTCCACCAATCGTTGGGCCGTGGATATCATGTGATGCCTTCACAGTCCAGTGGGAGTTACCGCCGCTACTGCCCTGTAGACACCAGCGACTCCTCCTCAGTCCACCTGGTCACTTCCTGTTCTTCGGATGCAAAAAAAAAAGAAGACAACTCGGCGCCGGCTGTAATCCAAGATGGCGACGGCAAAAACCACCAAACCCGTCTTCCTAATATCGGTTCACAAACCGACGAGCGACTTCCCCGTGAAGACGTCCACTTCCTGTATGAAGTCACTGGTTAAAACACATTCGTTAGGTTTACGTTACGAAGAAGTCGTAGGTCTTTACCGTCTTCACCGTCCAATCGTTGGGCGACGAGAAGGAAGCATTTACCCGTCTAATAATTCAACGTTAGATTTGTGCCTTGTTAGCGGATGCTAATAGCAGATGCTAGTAGCTTAGCTAACGGAAGATCTAGTGTAGCCGTCGTTCACAAACTTGTGAGAAAAAAATGGAAACGTAAGAAATTATCTTGAACTTTTGGAAACGAGATAAAGTGAATACACTTTAAGATGGAAGACTGATGCAAAAGTAAAAAATATATATTTATACTTAATCATTTTGTGCTTTTATCGCTGCTGGTAATAAAAAACGAAAACTCCATATTTCACAATAAAAGCCTTTGAATGGAAGTTGAAGTGGTTCTGATCGCTGGACAACTGGAAGGCTTTTAATGTGAAAGAACAAGAGAGGAAAACTTGTGACTGAAACAATCAAATAACTTTATTTACTTCTAAACTCGGGCTGCTGTTGGAGCGTCTTCAGTGTTTCCGTCCTGTGAAATGTTTGGTGTCCCCTTGAAGCTGCTGCCCCGTGCAGACCGGAGACCTCCTGCCTTATCTTGGGGCGGCTTTAGCTCAGTGGGGTAAGAGGGCCGTCCTGCAACCGCAGGGTTGTGGGTTCGATCCCCGCTCTCCCCATTAGTTGCAAGTCGAAGTGTCCTTGAGCAAGGCACTGAACCCCCAGTTGCTTCCCGGGCGCTTCACCGCAGCCCCCTGCTCCTTAATAACTAAGGATGGGTTAAATGCAGAGAACTAATTTCCCCTTGGGGATTAATAAAAGTGTATATTCTATTCTATCCTGGAGGCCTCAGAACCTCCTTGAGCTCAACCTCACAGCTTCTTGGGCCTCTGGGGGAACCAACGGGCTCTTTGGAACTGTCCAGTCACCATGAGGAACTTTACCTGGTCCTGGTCCTCTATAGACCTCAGTGTAGTCCTGGTCCTCTATAGACCTCAGTGTAGTCCTGGTCCTCTAGAGACCTCAGTGTAGTCCTGGTCCTCTATAGACCTCAGTGTAGTCCTGGTCCTCTATAGACCTCAGTCTAGTCCTGGTCCTCTATAGACCTCAGTCTAGTCCTGGTCCTCTATAGACCTCAGTGTAATCCTGGTCCTCTAGAGACCTCCAGGTCGTCCTGGTCCTTGATAGTCGATGGTCTGGTTCTATAAAGTTCTTCTCCATCGGAGCCAACGGGTCGGGTTCTGGTGAAACCAGATGACGTCATTCAGGTTCACCAGAACCTCTTCAGCACAGACTCCAGCGGGGCCTCCAAAGATCAGTCCACCGCTGACAGACCCAGATCCAGCAGAGTCCACTGTGGAGTAAAATGAGATTTTCTAAAGGGACCCTGGTGCTCAGAGATACTACCACTTTAGTCCACAGGGGGCAGAACCAACACTACCACTTTAGTCCACAGGGGGCAGAACCAACACTACCACTTTAGTCCACAGGGGGCACCAGAACCAACACTACCACTTAAGTCCACAGGGAGCAGAACCAACACTACCACTTTAGTCCACAGGGGGCGCCAGAACCAAGACTACCACTTTAGTCCACAGGGGGCACCAGAACCAACACTACCACTTTAGTCCACAGGGGGCGCCAGAACCAACACTACCACTTTAGTCCACAGGGGGCGCCAGAACCAACACTACCACTTTAGTCCACAGGGGGCACCAGAACCAACACTACCACTTTAGTCCACAGGGGGCGCCAGAACCATCACTACCACTTTAGTCCACAGGGGGCACCAGAACCAACACTACCACTTTAGTCCACTGGGGGCACCAGAACATCACTACCACTTTAGTCCACAGGGGGCACCAGAACCAACACTACCACTTTAGTCCACAGGGGGCAGAACCAACACTACCACTTTAGTCCACAGGGGGCAGAACCAACACTACCACTTTAGTCCACAGGGGGCAGCAGAACCAACACTACCACCTTAGTCCACAGGGGGCACCAGAACCAACAGTACCACTTTAGTCCACAGGGGGCGCCAGAACCAACAGTACCACTTTCGTCCACAGGGGGAAGAACCAACACTACCACTTTAGTCCACAGGGGGCAGCAGAACCAAGTTCCTCGTGGTGGCTTTCAGTAGATGTAGAGTTGTATTTCTTGAACTGTTCTTCATGGAATCTGTTTACCTCAGAGGCACAAACTGAAGCTCGTGGTCCTTTTTGTTTGAACCAAATCAAACAAGTTTTTCTTGAAAACGTCAGAGTGTATATTTATAAAATATATATATTTCCTTTGTAAATGCATGGTTTTGAGTGGACGTTCATATCCATCCTCAGGGTGCTGTGTTCTGCCAACAGTCGTGAAGCTCTTCCCTTCTCCCTGACCCCAAAACAACGCTGCCAAATTGGTCTGACGAAGCCAAAAGTGTCCGTGTATCGTGGTTTAAGTGTTTCACATGTTAAACCTCATCCCCTCAATGTTACATTGTGTTTTTAACAGAAAATAAATCCTGTTTGTTAAACTGTTGATAATATATGCAGAAGAGTTATGAAATAAACTGAAACATACTCAGATGTCAGCTGGTTGCGTTTCGTTTGTTGCCATTTATCTTTAAATTAGGGCTGTCAGCGTTAACGCGTTAATCTATGCGATTAATTTGGCCGCGTTAACGCAATTAAAGCAACTTTGTTTACTTCCGGTGTGCGTTGAAGTTTTTTCACTCCCCTGAGTGTCAAACCGCGGCAGTACGGTTTAACACTGTTTCCGTTTTTAAAACAATTATTTCTCCGCGAAAATAAGGATCATAAATCAGTTTAACTCGTGGATGAATCAGTCGGGTTTCCTCCTGCTCCTCCTTCCTCCGTCTCCTCCTCTGATACACAGAGGAACCGAGGGGCGACGTGTCGGGTGACGCGGCGCGGAAAGAACTCGTCACACGAAACCTTCACCGTGATTGGTCAATCCGTTTGTCTGTCAACATTTTGCGAAAAAACAACCAATGAACACTCAGTAAATCACAAAGGACCTCCCACCTCACAGGTCAGGCTCATGAGCAGCCTGTCAGTCAGAGAACCAGAGAACACGACGCGAGGACAATTGAAGAAGAAGAAGAAGGAGGACAATTGAGCCTCATTATATAGAGCTGAGATTGTTCTGGAATGTTTGATGTAGAACACGTGGGGATGTGTCATATGCAAACGCCTTTAAAAGGTGAATTAACATTTTTTTTAGGGCTGGGCAACGATTACAATTTTTAATCGCGATTAATCGCATGATTTCCCTGATTAATCACGATTAATCGCGATTAATCGCATTTGTATACGCAAAATCCAATAATTCATTCAAAAGTAGTGTATAGCGCACTTCTATTTGAAATGTTCTGCCATATGAATGAAAGTGCCATAACATGTGTTGTCCCTGTTAGAGTGAGACACCAGAAAACACTTTCAGTGCAGTTTGTCAATTCCTAGAACTTGACACTTATTTTAAATGTTCTGCCATATGAACTAAAGTGCCATAAAATCTGTCAGGACATTGTCAAATGCACTGTTATGCAGAGACACTGTGACAGAACGCTGGAGACTGAAGCAGGGACATGATCAAAGGCAGTCGTCTCGCAGCAGCGATCATCTCTGGTGCTCTATCTGCTCAGTGTGGTGACTTTATCTGACACATTCCACTGCTGTGCAACTTCAGTAAAGTGTCCCGCGCACGTTTCAGCATCATGTGTCTCCTCTGTTTTCATCAGTCAGGGCGTGTGAATGCAGCGCCCACTTCTCATCAATATAATGCACAGTCACTCCGAGGTCATTGTGGTTACAGAGTGATGTCCAGTAGGGTGACCAGATTTGAGTTTGTGAAAAAGAGGACACTTCGTCTTGGGGGGGGGGGCGGGGGCTGAGATTAAACATCTCTCTTGTTCTGCCTGTTTTGTGATATACATGCCTAAAAGGTGCCTAATATTTCTAGACTGAAATAATATCGGCATTATAATTATTATAACTATGAGGATTTTTTAGTTGCCTAATTTGTGGAGCCCCCTCAGGACTTTGTGCCCTACCACAGCGCGTAGTGCATTATGGGAGCGGCGACGCTGGTTGTAGTGTATAGCATGCCGCACAAACAACAATGAACTAGTGGAGGCGGCGAGGTGCTCCGTGTTGCCAGATTGGAGATGGTGAAGTATCGTACCAAAGGCTCAAAATGGTTGTATTTGGAGGATAATTATCGTGTATCTGGCAACCCTGAGATCAGTCGACCAATGACTGTCCTCTCTACAGTCAGAGCTCACGTAAGAAGGGAGATACCATTTCCAAAACTTGTCAGGGGTAAATACGAGTTTATGAAAACCCAGAGAAAAACAAATATCCGACGAAGCAAAATCCCGGACGTTTTTGGAATCCCTGCCGGACGCATTTTTTAGGGCTCAAAAGCAGGACATGTCCGGGGAAAACTGGACGTCTGGTCACCCGATGTCCAGTCGTCCCCATGAGAGCAACAGGGTGCACGTTGTGAAGCTGTCGCTTTTGCAGTCCTCTCCTTTTCATACAACTCGTGTATTCTCCGTGTGACGTGTGTCTTGAGGGCGTCTCATACCTGCCGTCATTTGTTGAGATTCTTTTTCCCCCACAAATACTCTGACTTTATGATGTTATGTCCATTGTTTTGTCGTCTGCATTGTTTATAGTCCTCCAGGTGTTATGTCTATGTATTGTCTTTTGTCTAAAAAAATTAGTAAAAAAAAAAAAAAAAAACAGCGTTAATGCGCGATAAAATAATTGTCGGTGTTAATTAAGTGCTGCGTTAACACAAGATTAACGCGTTAACGTGCCCAGCCCTAATTTTTTTGTAAAATGGAGACATGAGCCCAGCCTCCAGAGGGTTAACAGGACATATGTGAATGTCAGTCAGTTCCCAAGGCCACTGGTTCTGCTGTTCAGTGTTAAAGATGACAGGACCAATGTGTCTCAATATATATTTTTTTTTTACTAATCTGGATGTTTCACTGAAGAAACAATTTATCATCCACAATATTAAATACCTCGCTGGCACTTTATAGGTAGGAGCCTCTTTGAAAACACAGCTCTGTGTGAAGTTTTATCTTGAAAAAGAAGGAAAAAAAACTTTTAATCGCGATTCACGAATTTCAAAATGTGCGATTAATTAGTTAAATTTTTTTTAATTGATTGACAGCCCTACTTTAAATCTATTACAGTATTTACTTATATGCACCTTCATTATGTCACAAACGCTTTATTACAATATACCGTGAAATTATTATTAATTATATTCATTTATCAGTTGAATTCTATCAAAATAATATACATTTCTTAATTTTCTTTTGTTTCATTCAACCTGAGGAAATCAAAGTATACAGCAATTCATAAGAAAAATGTCAACAATTAAAAGAAAGCCTAAAAAACAAAACATTATTTTATATATATTTATATATATAATTTTCTTCTAAAAATAATATATATAAAATCTTTCAGGAGGAAAAAAAGTGATTTTATTAATTGCATTTTAATCTTAATGTGAGTGTAAAGCAGATAACAAAATAACATTACAGTGGTCAAAATGTTTATTTTTAAAGTCAGTTTTTGGATCTTTAGAGAAAATAAAAATAATGTAAATTTCCCTCCGTAAACATTTGGAAATTTAGCCCAATAGAGTATAAAACTGTTAATTAAATTAGTTGATATTTCACACACATGGTGTATCTTTGTAAATAAATGTGTGTTTAATCAATTTAATGCAAATTAAGTTGACATGCTTAAACATGTACATGGTAAAGATGAATGAATACACTATTTATTCTGGTAAAACATGATTGTTGTGTTCAAAGTGTTCTGTTGTCACTTCTCCAAATTCAGAAATATAATAAAATAATTAATATGACAGGGTTAGTTTCAGTTTAGGTTCAAAAATTGTTTAATTTAAGTTTGTAGCTAAATGTAAAATTAGGAAGATTTTAAATAGATAAATAAAAGAAACTAAGTAGAAAATATAAATAAATACATTCACAAATACAGGTATATCTACAGGGTATGAGGTGTGAGAACAATGTTCTTATTTTGCCATAACTGAATACATCTATAAAACATTAATATTGTGTTGAGTTCACTTGGTAGAATGTCCTATAATTAAACTGTCATCATAAATAAACATAAAAAGGTGATCATACCTGAATGAGAGGCGTCATATAGTACATATTTATTATGTAACTCGTAATGAGGGTTAATAAATCAATGTACGAATGAGAATTTAAACAGAACAAGTTTAAAATCTGGAAGAGTAGCATGTACCGACTTCACTGACGATCAGCCAATGGCAGAGGGGGGACAGCGCAGCCTCATTTGCATGCCGCTGGGTTTAACAGAAAGCAGCGCCGCCTCCAGTCAGTCCTCATTCCCTCTGAAGACTTCAGAACCGTAAAAATGCCTGAAACCGCCAAACCAGCGCCCAAGAAGGGCTCCAAGAAAGCGGTAACCAAGATCGCCGGAAAGACCGGTAAGAAGAGGCGCAAGTCCAGGAAGGAGAGCTACGCAATCTACGTGTACAAGGTGATGAAGCAGGTCCACCCCGACACCGGCATCTCCTCCAAGGCCATGGGCATCATGAATTGCTTCGTGAGCGACATCTTTGAGCGCATCGCCGGCGAGGCCTCCCGTCTGGCTCACTACAACAAGCGCTCCACCATCACCTCCAGGGAGATCCAGACCGCCGTCCGCCTGCTGCTGCCCGGGGAGCTGGCCAAGCACGCCGTGTCCGAGGGCACCAAGGCCGTGACCAAGTACACGAGCTCCAAGTAAAACGTCCCGCTGCCGACATTCAACAATCCAACGGCTCTTTTAAGAGCCACGCACTTTATTCTGAAAAAACTGATTCTAATCCCATTTCCTGTTAGAGAAACTCTCCTCCCGCCATGTTTCTCAGGGTGGTTTCAGTAGTACTTGTCTGTATGAACTTACTGACGCGAGACAACGGCTCTTAATTCATAAGTACAATTAAATAATTCATAAAGATGATTTATGTTTCTATGGTTGGCAGCAGAAATATTTGCACTTCTTGCTATTGAGTCTATAGTATTCATAATATATTGTGTGACGCCCAACAATTGCGTGATGAATTGTAGCATACATGTTATTACGCATGCGCACTGATAACTGACTGACGGGCCATACCATTCTGTTTTCTAACCAGCAGAGGGCGGCGTTGAGTCTTATTTTACAATGAACCAGACATTAAGACGAGTGATTTGTGGACGTGCTTTGCCATCTATTGTGTCCTTCGATAAAAATGGATTTATTAACAGAAGATAGAGCTCTCATAATCTGTTGAATGAACATTCTTTATGCCAAGAAAGAACAACCTGATGTCCCATGTGTTTGTGCAGTTTGCAGGTGGGTGGATCGGAAGTCCAAGTTGAATGAAATGTTGTAAATGAATAAGTTGTTTTATTTAGTTTAGTAACCAGGAACTAGATTCGTGTAAGAATGTGAGTACCTTGATTGGCCCGGTGTTTTTAGATTAGATATTGCTTTATTAGTCCAGGTACATTTCAGGATCACAGCACATTAGAGCATGAATAAAAGATAAAAATAAAACACAATAACAATACTAATACTAAAATAGAAAATATACAGACAAAACCAAATCTATACACAAGGCAGTGACTAAAGAGAATTTCCAATAGGATAAAGTGTGTGGTTGTTCTTGGTATCTTTGTTCATCAATAGTTTAATGAATATTTTGGGTAAAGTTGAAAGCGCATGCACTGGATGCCCATATATAAATATTAGCAGTAAGCTAGGTTTTAATTTCGTTTACATGAGGCAACTTAATAATAATAATAATAACATTCAATTTTATATAGCGCTTTTCTAAATACCCAAAGTCGCTTTACAGTCCAGAGTCCAGTAGTCATACACACAGTCATACCGGTGGTGGTAAGCTACATCAGTAGCCACAGCTGCCCTGGGGCAGACTGACGGAAGCGTGGCTGCCATTCAGCGCCTAAATCCCCTCCGACCACCACCAACATTCATTCACATCCATACGAACCGGGGTTTATATAATATAGCAGTTATTGTTGTTTTATTTCGCCTAACTGAGCCAACAGACCTTATAATACTAAGTAGACCAAGTGTTGGAAATGGGAAGGAGACAACATGTGTGATTGTAATACTCAAATGAATAATAATACTTACTATATTTATTATAATAGTAACAGAATATATAGAGTTAAGAGCTGGAGGCGTGTTTTTAATATGGTGTATTTAAACTATCAGAGAGTATCAGTATTAGACATTATTGTAATGTAAATAATCATGTTTATTTATTGTGAAACATGAAACGGTTCTCTTTACATTGTGTGAAGAATAAAACAGTTTTATTAAAAATAATTTATTCAAATACAAAGTACCAGCTGTAATAATAAATACTTGAGAATTAGACATTGTTAATGGCAATGTAATGAAATCAGAGGCAAATGCATACAATAAGTGTTTTATTTCATTTTAAAGGGTTTTATCGTAACCGGAAATGCAGCAGCACGGAGGAAAGGGATCGTGAAAAGGGCGGGCTGTCTTCAACTACGTCCGCATGTGATCTTTAAAATCCGACGCTCTGCGCTCCTTGATCATTAGTTTACCCAACTAGACTCTGACAACATGAGTGGACGCGGCAAAGGAGGCAAAGGACTCGGGAAAGGAGGCGCCAAGCGCCACCGGAAGGTTCTCCGTGATAACATCCAGGGCATCACCAAGCCTGCGATTCGCCGTCTGGCTCGCCGCGGCGGAGTGAAGCGTATCTCCGGTCTGATCTACGAGGAGACCCGCGGGGTGCTCAAGGTCTTCTTGGAGAACGTGATCCGGGACGCCGTCACGTACACCGAGCACGCCAAGAGGAAGACTGTGACCGCCATGGACGTGGTGTACGCTCTGAAGAGGCAG